>NW_022145615.1:13616230-13886211 GCF_000002235.5 Strongylocentrotus purpuratus
TTACCCCCCGAGGACGCTTGCCCCCCGAGGATAATTACCCCCCGAGGACAATTCCTCCGATGACAATTACCCCCAGTGGACAATCAGGATTCAATAGCAAAAGACGATCTGACACATTGAGAGATAGCTACGAGCCCATAAGATCCCCTGCATGAACCCATATTCTTTCAAATACTATATCACGTTGTCTTCCTCATTACTACACATTTCACTTTTATTATAATTTATGCAACGCCAGTGCGGTTGCTAATTTCCACGAAGAATGTAAGTTTTAGGTAATTGTCCAGCGCTTTTCAAAATGCATAGAAATACATTTCTCTGGAGCAGCGTTATTTTAACTTTTTGTTAGTTACGGTACCCTCTTAAGAAATGAAAAGTTTCTCCCAAATCCCAAAGTCTTTACAGATTATTAATTTTGCATGACTCTGGCTTTCGTCAACTGCTATGCACACACGTATGGGCACATTTAAGAATAAAAAGGAGAAGACATTTTCAAACCGGTAAAAAATTAGTTTGTAATCCACAAACTAGAAACTATTTAAAGCACTGTCTGCGGGCACCTTGCCGCCAAATGTACATAAATAAAAAGTGATATATTCGGTCATGATCTTGATACACGAATTTGAGGATATTCGGGCCTCTCGTTGCCCTTATTTGCCTTGCTGTTAGGATATTGTCAGCGAGCGAGGAAGGAAGACACTTTAGTATCTTCAAAATTTTATTTTCTCATTTAATTACATATTTTAACCGTTTCTGGTATTTGATTTTTTTTACAAAATCAACGTTTTCCAAATCATTCGTTTGCGGCACCCCGGTTGAAAAACGCTGTGCTAGCGTTACAAAATCAAATGAGATGAATTACCAGAGAGCGGATATTTATTATCTTTTGACATGGCACCGTACATATTACTTTAAGGCAATTTCTATTTCAAAATAACTTAACGTACACGAAAACATATTATACTTCAGCATGACAACAGAAATAACAGATAACGTGAAGAAAACCTTAATTATGGATCATGGCATGGACGAGGGCCCATTATACAAACAAAGACAAATACACGATCAGCTGATTAAAAAAGTTAAAGAGGATGCATAAAGGAAATCTTACATCCTAATTTCTTTGTTGTGCTATTGATGGTGAGGGAAGCTGTAACGCGTACTCATCTGCGCGCAATGTATTGTTCAATTTCTAAGAAATGTAATTTCCGTTCTTTACTCGGTAGCAAAACTACAGGGGAATTAGGCAACCTCCAACCCCCCCCCCCCCCAAATCGAATTGAATAATATGAAAAGACTGAAATGAACTTCATAAATAACAAAGAAAATGAAGGTTTATGCAATTTTCTGTAAATAGAAATTTGGAGAGAAGCTTGCGTTATACGTCACAGTGTTATAAATTCCTCGGGGGTGATTGTCATTGGGGGTTATTGTCCTCGAAGGGGGAGGGGTAGTTGTCCTCGGGGGTAGTTTTCCTGGGGGATAGTTGTCCTCGAGGGTAATAATAATAATAATAGGTTTTCCCGGCCAATTTCGTCAAAGCAGCGATCAATTTCACTAACGTGCATTCATGTTCGAGCAAATTTTCTCCACTCGTTGCTTCCCTGTTTCATTTTTAAACTTTTTGCATTCAATTTCGTTTCGAGTCACCGAATTTTCGAAACAAGCACATTCAAATTAACGTTTGGTTCAGTCAATTTGGAAATGCGTTAGCGTCATTCAATTTCGCCATTTGAGTGGGAGGACAATTCTTTGTCGAATTGCGGTTTCATTTTCGTCTATGGGTAACCTCTTTCGCAATCGGGTCATTCAAATCAAAACTAGACCTCATAATTATTGTATGAGGCTCGATGTTTATTCGGATATTCACTTTTGTATGTTCATTTGTTTATTCTTTTTCTCTACGATCTTTTCTGACATGATTTCACATTATACGATCTTCTTATTTGTCTGATATATTCATATTGCATTCAATATTTTCTCTTTCTGTCGATCTTTATTTATGATGAAGCACTTCTTTATACAGTCATGTCTTCATATCTTTCATTATAAATGAGGTTATTTTTTAAATGTTTTTTTTTATCAACCTGGATTGAGTGGGTAATCTTTCTTTCTTTTCATTTCACATATTTTTCTTTATTCATCATTGTATTTTGTTTCCATCATGGCCATGTCTAAAGCTCAACTCTACCGCTGTCCAGGATCTGTGTATAATTATATAGCTTGTTCTTACAAGAAGAAGAGAAGTCACAAATTGTGCGCCTTCTCTGGGGACAGTTACCTGTGTAATTACAGATATCTGCTAGCGAATACGCATAATCATTCCTACAAGGAAACTTAGCATTAAATTATTCAAACAGAAGTATATTAAGTGACAAATTAGCATCAAATGAAAAGTAATGCACAAATGTCACATATGGATGCCTAATCACGAAATTGAATGCTCGAATACATACCACCGTCTGTCCGGCGCGAATTTGAATGCTCTTTGCACGCTTTTCTAAATTGAATGCTCGTTTTGCACTTCTCCGTGACAAGAGTATGAAATCGCATGCTACTAAATCAAATTGAACGACGCAATTAGCTTTTTGAATGTTGATCTACATAGTCATTCATTTTCGCACGAACTTGAATGAACGTAACGTTAATTCGGATGCTAAGTTTACGAACTTGGGCGGGAAAACCTATAATAACGTTATATTTACCCAGGGTAGCCACTTCAGTTATGAAACTCCCCCTTCAGCGGGCCCTGCATAACATAATATGTTATTACTACCCTTCTCCAATCTAATATGCTAAGCGCCTAGATAGAAGGCAGAAGGTCCCATTGCTATAAGTCTTTGGTATGACTCGGCCGGGGTTCGAACTCACGACCTCCCGTTCATGAGGCGGGCGCTCTAACCACTGAGCCACCATGCCCAGTAGTGTCCATGGGGGGTAATTGTCCTCGGGGGTAGTTGTCCTTGGGGGGTAATTGTCCTCGGGGGTAGTTGTCCTCGGGGGGTAATTGTCTGCGGGGGGTAGTTGTCCTCGGGGGTAATTTTCCGGGGGGTAATCGTCCATGGGGGGGGGGGGTAATTGTCCTCGGGGGGTAATTCTCCGGGGGTAATTTTCCGGGGGGTAATCGTCCTACGGGGGTAGTTTTCCGGGGGGTAATTGCCCGGGGATGATTGCCCAGGGGGTAATTGTCCTGATACGATCTTCAACTACTCGATCAATTTGATAAATGTAGGTCATTAAATTGCCTGCTGAACCGCACAAGGCGTTCTAAACCATGTTTAAAACTCCACGCTCTGAAATATAAAACAAACTTTCAAAAGTGCCAAGGAGTGACAACCAGGCGCGTACGCAGGGGGGGGGGGGTCATTCCCCCCCCCCCCCCAAAAAAAAATGTTCTCTTACCCGCCACACGCGTACACTGCCTATAAAAGATTACACCATGTCATGGTAAAGATGAACTTTCCTTGTGTATTCTTGGTAGCGTGTCCATGGCGGACATTTGCTCATATAAAGTCACATGACAAGGCCTGTGCAATATTTCAGATTTGTCGGATAAAATGGTTGTGACGTCACAAAATGATAGCATCTACACAAACTATGTATGTATGTGCGTAAAACCAATAACGTGACTCCCTGGTTTTTAGTGTTATAAATTATTTTGAACTTATCTATCTCTTTAACTGTTTCCCCTTTCCCTCTCTCCCCGTCCATATTTCGTTATCTCTCCCGTTCTCACTCACCTCCTGTCTCACCTTCAGCAAGAAACAAATAAGATTTCCAATCGAATACACATTAACCAAGGAACAGGGTTCAGTTATCAAGTAATTTACCAGTAAACTTGCTTTCCCTTTTTCATGGACACCCTGTACAGTCTTGTCTCGTCTCGTCTCTATGCAAGCAACATTCCGATGAGTCTCAATGGAACCAATTTTATTTTGTGCCTGTTCTACAGCCTTTTTTCATCTGTCAGCCATGGTCTACGCCTGTCAACTTCCATCCATCGGCGGCATCCCCTCCTAGTAATCCTCACTTTTGTATAACTCTTACTAAATACCCATCATGAGCATTAACCTACTATTCTAATTTTACGCGTGAAAAATTGGAATGGAATCTGGACGGTCGCATTCACGGGCTTCCAGTCGCTGAATCTGTCAATTCTAATCAGGGCTTCTTATTCTTCATTATCTCGAAGATTTGTGATAATTTATAGGTAATGTCATTTTCTAGAGCGGAAAGTAATGGCATACATTGAATATTGAGCGCATACAACTTACATTAAGTATTCAGTAAATGGTGACAGATTAATTTAAATCAAGACGTAGTCATCTCGCAATATTTGTAGTAGGTTTGTTTATCCCTTTTATAATGTCTTAACGTTTTAAACATCTCATATTTAAAACATGACTACTACTACTACTACTACTACTACTACTACTACTACTACTACTAAAACTACTACTACTACTACTACTGCTATTCTCCTTCTGTTTCATTTTTCTTCTACTTTTTCTTCTTCTTCTTCTTCTTCTTCTTCTTCTTCTTCTTCTTCTTCTTCTTCTTTCTTCTTCTTCTTCTTCTTCTTCTTCTCTTCCTCTTCTGCATTTCCTTTTTTCTTACACAATACCCCTTAATATCGTCCTTGTTCTCGTGTTTCATTCAATATCTGAGTATTCTATTTCATGTTGCACCCACGAACATTTATATTCATAACATCGTTCTGTTTACAAAATGCGTAGTTATATTTTGTATATCTGGAGGCATGGTTCACTGATCCAAATATTACACCCTACTATGGTCGGAGGTCAGACATCTGACAACTAATATTGTAAGGTGTGAGGCTCTTACATTGCTCTTTTTGTCATCAGACCTTATGAACATTACAATTATATACACAATTCTTGAATAAGACATCTCTCTCTACCTAATTTTTCTCGTTATGTTTTTGTTTGACCTCCATTTAATATTCCTACTCCTCCCTTTCTCTCGCGCGTTCGCTCTCTCTCTCTCTCTTTCTGCATGTATCTCTCTTGCTGTCTCTTTCTCTCTCTATCTATCTATCTATCTATTAAAGCTTATCTGCCGTAGTTTATAGGAGGGATTAGATTGCCCTGCAAGGTCACTGGACAGGTGGTTATCTCATCAACTCAGCTCTCAGTTAACATAAGAAAAAGAGGATCATGGGGGACCAATGGTCACCGATTAGTCATTGTTTGTTATAAAGAGGGCGCAAGTAGCTACAAGTAGTGCAGTGGGCCTTTAATCTTTCAATCTCTCTACCTCTCTTTCTTTTTCCATCCTTCTCTATCTCTTTCTCTCTATATATTTATCCTTCTATCCCTCTCTCTCTCTCTGTCTGTGTCTGTCTCCCCCCCCCCTCTCTCTCTCTCTCTCTCTTTCTCATTCTCTCTTTCATCTTTCTATTTCTCTATCTATTCACCTATCTCTCTTCAATTCTATCTTTCTTTTTTCCCATCCTCACCTTATCTCTCTACCCCTCTCTTTACAGATTTTATGCTCGACACACTTATTTTCACCCTTCTAATTAGGAGTACACTAGAAATGTTTTTCCCACTTCACTGATCCACATGAAGGAGAACTTGATATACACTTACCCAATAACACGCCACAGGCCACACGAACCACATTCAGAAAGGAGTGCACATTGACATTTTAGACTATTTCTGTTTTTCTCACCCACGATAATTACTTATGTTAACATGTGTAGAGCCAAAATGTATATATTTTATTGTGTACTAGTTACTACATCAATCCGTGCATAAAATACACTTTTAGCTTGTAGACTGTATCATTCAAATACCACAGCAAATAAAGTAACATAATTATTTTTTTTCGTGCTTACTTATTATAAAAAATATAAAAATAACTACAGCGAGTTTAAAAAAAGAAATCGCCATCTTGGTTATTACATTTCTTAACAACAAACACAATTTTAACGAATTACACAAATTTGGCCTTGTCGCATCGCTGATTTGAAAATGTTAAACTAGAAATTCCATTTTGGTACGAATAACGCAAATATAAGACACCTGGATTCGGTGACGATTTTGTACATTAATTGAACTCCTTACTTGAGCTCTAACACAACACTGGATCCAAATGCATCCATCTTTGACGAAATAAAGATATCAACATTTGAACCCAAAAATGATTTCATCATGATTAGCTCAAATTTCGCATGCAGCACATCGGTAATACTGATAATCTGTTGGGACAGTCTTTGTTACCAAAGCTTGGCATTTTGGTATGATTTATAAAATATTTTTTTAATGATTTCAGTACCGCGATTTAGAAAAAAAACTGCTTTCAACCGCATGGTAGTTTTCAGCAAATACGTATACAAAAGAAGACACAATTACAAAAATATTATCAAAAATGATTACACATTATTTACAAAGAATAATTAAAAATTACATAACAAAACACAAGTAAAAAAACAGTTTTATACAAATTGAGAAAATAAAAAGGTAGTAGAGATAACAGAGATAGCAGGGAAAATAGCGGATTCAGACAAACAGGATTAACGTTAAAAAAGTATCATAATCGAAATATCGGTAACTTTTCAGCTAATGTGATTGAGCCATGGGTAAATTACTCTGAAATGATACCTACTTTTTACACATTATGTTACTAGCGTGGAAATTCTGACTGCTAAAGTATTATATTGGAACTCATCAAACGCTCAATGCTAGTATGTTTCTCCCCGATTAAGTTTCAAGAGAGGATGACGTGTAGATACATAATGATCTCGCTGAAATGACTAAATAAAGGTTCTTAAGTTCTGGTATTGTATCCTGGCTATAATTGTAAATGTGCAAATGGTGTACAGTGCCTTTAGGATGGTGATTTCTGAGGAATCGATCTTGGTAGACGAGGTGATAAATTGTATTCACAGACAGGTTTTAGTGACGGTTCAAAATAACATACTTTTCAGATGTTCTTTGTGACAAACTCTCTGCTCTTGACTATATAAATATACTAATCCGATAGGTGTAATGCTTCTTGTCATATATTTGGAGATAACGTCATTAAATCTCTTTTTGTATTTAATTTCTTAAGGAAAATAAAATAATATCGAGCTATTAAATCTCTTAAAATAGTGTTATTTTCGCAAGCTTCTCATTTTAAATAAGAGCTAAATATTAAGGTGATTGTATTGGACAAAATCATTCCTCAACTGGTTGAAAGGCGTCCATGGACGTTTAAGTCGAGATCAAAATTTTAGTTTATGCGTTGTTTATGTTGTTTTTGTTTTAGTTGTTGTTGAGAACAATTGTCAAATTGATTTTGTGTTATTTGGATAGATATTGCTTTGATCTCCTTTCATTAAAAACAATAAATATAATGATAATAATAATAGTGATAATAATAATAATAACAAAGATGATAATAATAATAATAATAATATTATTTTCCTTCAATTTACCTCTTGAATCTATTAAATGGATGTTTTCCCATTCAATAAGAGGAATCTCTAACAACATAAAAAGAACCTTCTGTTATGTGCTGTAATTTGTCATAGGGAAAAGGTTCAGCGCCTCGTGGTTGTAATTATGGACGTATGGAAAATACTTTAAATTGCTTCATGTAAATGTCACCTTGGTAACGTCAGTGTATATAATACCTTCTAAGTACTAGTTTTTCGGCGAATCGATGGTTTGTATAATACTGAAAAGTGAAACAGTAGATCATATCTCATTTGAGAAATGCATCGAAAAAGTATTATTACGGAAGCCTTCTCCTCCGTGTCATTTAAGCTTCCGTATTACTGATAACGAGAGCATTAAGTGTAATTGAGGTCCATGTTCTAATAATTGTGACGGGGGAATCAAGTGCACGAAATGAAAACAAACACGAGACAAAGTAATCAATATGATACTATGGCAGTTACTTTTAGGCGATATAACAATAGACGTTTTAAAACCATCAAATTATTTGTTAATTCAAAGTACTTGATTTACAAACTGCCTCTGATCCACAAAACAGGATTAAAATTAGGTTAACTGATTTATCATTTAATACACACACACACACACACACTCACACTCGCACAGTATTGAAGTAATTTCTTCCAAATGTTATAAATCTTGTTACTTGGAATATGTTTTGACGAAAACTTGTGTTTGACAACATACATTGGTGATATACAGTGTGCAGTTTGCTGAGTTAAAAAAATGTTTCAAAGAAAATCATGGTCTTGTTGTATTACTCATTTATGTAAAGTCACATAACATATGATGTGGAAATTGAGGTCGATTACATACAATTTTTGTTCTTCAAATTTGTAAATAGTGTATACTTTCCTTGAAAGATATGAACATTTTTTTGCAAATAGACCTTTTTTTACAATTTTTTGTATTGCATTTAATGTGAAATAATGGAATATTTACTAGGCGCCAATTTCGATAAGCATGTTGATATTTTTTAAATCCGGTTTACCAAAGAATATTGTTGGTATATCGTCTTGACTATAAATGAAGGTAAATGTAGAGTTGGTAATACATATAAACTTCAAACTTCAAGTCTCAAATCTTTTGAAGACGAAAAGAAAGTATTACGGTTTGAACGGTACACCCTCCCACAAACACACGCGTACGTGAACACCTTCACACACGCACATATTTTCATTTGAACGCTCTGTGAATAAAGCTCAAGTGGTTAGGGCATACAAATATGTTCTCTTTTAATATATATCTGATTGTTTGCGTGAGAGTGTTATACCTAGGGATGGTTCGGAGCAATATAGACAATAGAATGCAATGTACATTTGCCTGGATATTCTCTCTAAAACCAAAGTGCAATTTTAGCCTAGAGTTAACTCACTCGTCTTTGCCTCTCTGATCTACTGCAATTCACTATAATACATAACAATGCAAGCAGGTTTCTTGATAATAGATTTGATCAAGGTTCAACCACTTCAAACATTAGGCTCCAAGAACCATAGTTTGATGAAAGGTATATTGATTTGAATTCAATTATTTAGTATTACCGAAGACATATAAGCTTAGGTAGGCACCACCCTCGTGTCAACCATAATAACATAAAAGTTTATGGATTAGCATTAGTTCAGTATTATTTAATTTGTATTCAACGTAAACCTGATATAGTAATGATCATAATTTGAATATGACGGCAACTACTTATTGTTGCTACATCATACACAAATATACATTGCCTCGATAGAGTCTGGTCTATGGGCTCGAGGTCGCGGATATTGTAAAGATATAATGACTGCTGTGAGAGAAATTATTGTTGTATAGGCTCAAGGGGTGTTGCATCCTGATATCGCCCGAGGCGTGCCGAGGGTTGATATCAAAATTCCACATCCCCGAGAGCCCATAAAACAACTATTCTACGAATTTTAAGCAGTCATTATATCTTTTATATATCGTACACAAGTGTCATAGAATATATGTTCGACTTATCAATCAAGTTAATCAAGTTTTGTTACGCTAGCGAGGTCTGTGTCGATAACTTGCAGGTAGACCTAGTCTAAGGGTGTCTGATCGCGCACTCGATTGCGTGTGCTAAAATCCCTACCATTGAGATTGCACGCACCCCTTTGCAGTCTACGTGCATTGCGCGATCATGCAAAATTTGACAATGTTTCTTATTTCCAAATGGAGATTTAAACCTTTATTGCTTGTGATCCTGAAGGTGATACTAAGAAAAATGAGGTGTCATATGAAAGAGCAGGGTAATCTCCATATTTTCAAAGGGACGTCATCTCGTCGTCTGCGCTGTGTAGCGACCAAATTAATCGCACAAGAACTGTATGGTAGCCGCGCTGCGCACATACTAGTTTTAACACGTAAACCAATGGGGATCGCAACTATTTTCCTGGTACCCAGAATCTTGCGGGAATAGTCACTCATGAACTATTGACCATTACTGGCATTGTTCGTCTCATTAAGGGAATGGCTAAACTCACGACAGAAATTTCGACTAATCAGATGGCTAGGTTTCTAAAGAGAGGTATATATTCTTATTTATTGAGGTTTGCAATCCTAAGGGGGTAGTACTAGCTATTCAGTCGCTGAAAGCGTAAATATTTAATTAAACTCTTATTTTCTACTAAAATGGAATGAGCCCCTTAAAACTGGTGGATTTATGCAGTCGTACAATAGGCATTTAATTTCCGTTCAAAAAAATGGCTGACCATCTAAGATTTTCGTAAACTTTAATATTTGCAACAGCTCGTCGAAATATCTTCGAATAGCTGGCAGTTCTTCCGCGATTGGGCGGCAATAACAAACGACTGGTCAGAGATCAATGGCCGATGTAAACATCATTTATTTATGCACCGGTAGTATATTAAATCATACACAGATGGAAGTAATTTTTTCAAGAGGGACAACAAAATGTATTCGTAAAGCAACTTAATCATTATGGCAGTGATTATTCTAAAATGCACAAAGTGGGACGTGTACAACTTGTGGATAATTAGGGATCATAGTTGTTGTACAACTGCCTTTAACTTGCTATACTTAATACTTTGTAGATAAACACTCTATTCCAGAGGGACGTGCAGATACAACTTTATCTGGTAGCTTATTTCAAGGTTAGACCAACATAATGGAATAGAAGTGGCCAGTCAGTTGTATTCCTGAACGTCTTTGATATAGTTCTTTTGAATGCCATATTAGTTTCTTGTTTGGGTGGGAGAAGATTTGTTGTACTGGAGTTGTGAAATGACCATTAAGATATGTGCACGTATTCATGAGGTATGTTCTTATTCTCCTCTCCTGCTATTGTTCATTTAGAGTTTCCTTGTTACAAAGACGTAAGCATTTGGCCTGTCACTTTTATAACTTTTTAATAGTCTTATTGGTAAGTGGGCTCCAGACAGATGCTGTATACTACAGCGCTGTACGAATTTTGGATTGATACTTTCGTCAAGTCAAGTGAAACAGCGTCGGAACATAGCACTCTTTGGATGGGCCTTTTCACTAGTTTATTAACATTATTGGTAGGGATGAGGGTCTCTAGTTGTATTTATAAAACCTGGATCTGGTCTTAAAAAGTGGAGTAATGTTCGTATGTTCATATCAGGCTTCACAGTTTTGGTTTATAGTTCACGATACTTTGATTTAAATAAGTCCCATCTTCATCCATTTTCCTAGATGCAAATGTTTTCTCACAGTCTATAGATTTCACTTCGTTGGATAATGCTGTAAAGTCACCCTTAGAGTACAAATAAAGTTTGCGTTCTCTCCACGTAAAACGAGGTGCAGGTATCATTCGTTTCAATAGTAATAATATAATAATATATATAATAATAATAATAATATTTATTATAGGCACAGGTATCATTAGTTTCAATACTACACTAGTGTGATCGCTAGATCCCAATTCTTCTCTAACAGTAATGGAGTTTATGATATCAAGGCTACCTGTAATGATAGGTGAAGGATATTTAAACCTTGGAGGGTTCCTTCACCAACTGGAAAATTATTCCTCAATGCATGTAGGGAACTTTACGTGAAATGACAGTATTCGCTTTTCCTTTATCCAAAATCGATATTTATAAAGTTAAAGTCAACAACTACTATGGCTGTGTCGATACCGGGAATTGAATTGCAGAATCACCATCCCGCTCAGGATTGTAAACTACCCCGATCAATATTTCTGTCCTGGGGTTTGAATGTACTGTGCACCATGCCACTTCCACAATAGTAACTCTTCTCAGATACAAGAAGAAGTGCCCCTCTTCTTCCAACCTCCGTGTAGGTACCTCCATTGTATAGATCAAAGTGGTGATCTTGTAGAAAGCATACATAGTCCTGGGGTCTAAATTCATTTCTGCTTAATAAGTTATCTAACGGAGACTCTGTTTAATATGGAGCTAATGTCAATGTCAGTTTCATATTATATATAATATATTTATTTTTTGGTAATAAAAGCGTTCATGCGCTCAAACCTTGAGTCGATTAAATTCATTACCTTTTCGAATTTGTGACGTGCGTGTGCAAAAAAGGCGATTAGATCCATATTTGGTAGTAGCACATGTACTTTCATGTTCTCCCACAAAAACAAAAGTGTTGTCAGTGCTCGGGTGCGGTGCAGATTTCTTCTTCCTACTAGCTATCCCCTTTCTTTTGACATTCCTGCTCTGTCGGGCGGAAGATCTCGAGGTGGTAACTGAGTCATTAGGAAGAGCTTTTCTGTCCTCATTGTCTAGTTTGAGTCACTTATCCACTTCCTACGTAGCTCCTCTTGCAACTTAAAATCCTCTTCATCCTGCAGAATGGTCATGCTTGAATTGATGAAGACCTTGGAAAGGTAAACCAAAAACTAACTAGTTTTTATTTAGGTCTACCTTTCAAAAAAAACTTCTTGTCTTCTTCATTCTGTAGAACAACCTTGATTGGAGGTGACTTACGATCTTGCTTCTGTTTACCTAATCTATGAAAACACTTTGGTGTTACATTGATGCTGTTGAAGAGCTGGTTACAACTCTCTTCACTAGACATGTCTACTGTAGCATCTCGATCTATACCCCTATCTTGGTGCTTTCGTCTTCTGTGATAGTTTTTCTGAATTTTGGTAATCCCTTGATTAGGACATTTTCGACCTTCTCAGTTTCTTAATGCATCAACTCGATCATATCGGATAGTGTGGCTATGTCTGCATCTTCTCATTCAACCATCCTCTGTGTAGCCATCACATCAGTAGTACATTGGTGTTTTGTCTGCATTGTGATCTAAATTTCTCTGCGTGACATCACGTCTTCTGTTAAGCGTATAAGCATATAAGCCGCACATTTCTCCACGATCTTCCTGTTTGCTTTGATGGCTTGTCTGTCACATGCTGTATAGTACATATGCAATGGACATCTGCTCTGCTTTTAAGTACTTCTTCCATTATGGTTTCCATATCTAAATATTTAATGAATGAGGTACCTTCACACCTCTCACTCTGCTTGAGCTATATCTATAATGGCATATTATGAAATGCAGAGACATTTCCCGGATCCATATAGGAAACAGTCGCACTCGTAAGATGTATAAATGAAAGACAACATCCAATTTTCGGACTGACATCTGGTGTTTTTACTAGGCTGCTGCTGGAGCAGGATAAAAGGAAATTGATTATTTATATGAACAAAAAACATTACAGAATAACATGATCTTATTGAATAAAGAAACAGCTTAAGCAATCCAGTTTCCTTACTTCTCTTTTTTCTCCTCCTCTTTTCTTTCAATGGAAAAATATCAAACAGAATTACTTTTTGAACTAGCAGTAGATGCAGCAATAAACATTTCCAAAGTTAGAAATTCAATTCCTTCCTGGTTGTTGATATTCCGAAAACGTTTGGAGTTTAATCAGTAAATTGATCGTACATCATTCGTAGATCAACTGCCGACTATTTTTCAACCAAATATCGCCCGGTAAATAGCCCGCAATTAGTCTGAGAACTCGTTCCTATCATTGGAAAGCCAAGAAGAACTTTTCAAAGACCACTTTGGTCGGCGAAAGATTTTTGATGCAGCGTAAACCTCCATCCACTCAAAATGCTCCGGGGACCACTGACAGCCTTTCAAAGACTGACCAAAAACCTACCTGCGACCTTTGTAAACCAAATCCCTACCAGTGGTTACCGGGTGTCAGGGACCGGTCGTGTCTTAATTGTTACTTTGCAATATGATCGTGATTGATTATGTAGACGGATCAGAATATCTCATTTCTTCAAATTTGATTGAGCTTGCTACAGCTTGATTTCAACTAAAATGGAAACTGAATCATTAATGGTCACTGAATCATTAACAGACGATTAATGTTGTATGATATTGCAATGTGACCGTCAGGACATGGGCTCAACGTTTCTACCAGGATAGGAATGGCTGTTTTATTCGTAATAACAACTAATTCAAGTTCTAATTCGTATGCAGCCGGTGACCGCAGGGTACGCTCGAACCAGCGACCTTCTGATCTAACTTTAACACTTTTGCCGACTGAGTAAATATCTTCCATCGGAGTAGGAGACATTAATAGTCATTATTCCGCCACTTGTTTTGCGTTGGATTTAAAAGCGAATTCTTGTTTTTCAAATCACCAAACTGCAGAGTTGATTTCCGTCTAGGGTGAGGTAGCGGCTAAGAGAAAAGAAATATGAAGATACGCACAAGTTTCATAATGCCAATGTTAAAATGCGAACCCTTAACTTCCACTCCCTCTCCCTCTCTCTCTTTCTCTCTTTCTCTCTCACTCTCTCTCTCTCTCTCTCCCTCTTTATAATATATAATAATTATGTAGTCGGCTAAAATGCATTTCTTCAAAGGGTTTTATCTCTGTCTCTCTCTCTGTCTCTCTCTGTCTCTCTCTCTCTCTCTCTCTCTCTCTCTAATTATATACTATTTGATGTATCCTTACCCTTTTTCCTTTCCCCCCTCTCATGTCATTAATGTTATAAACATAGACAACATAAATGTCTTAACACATCATGTTTTATAATAGCCTTCGAGTATACGGTATGTTTACAGCTTTCACATACCTTACACCAAACAATATGCATCTTCTGCATACGTTTGATTAACTTGACGTACGTCTGTGCACGCATTGGCATGAATTATTAGACATTTAGGAGAATTAGACCTGCAAAGGGGAAATATATTTTCTGATTGCATTTTCCTCCCAGATTAATTTGAAGACCAAAAAGAGGTTTTGAAGCATGATACGATATGGTATTTACCTAAAGTTCTATTTTACCTTAAGTTCCGTTTGAAGGGCTTAAGGTGACGTTTGGGGCACTCCGGGAAAACTGACGTCGCTTTACGGTACATTGGAAAAGTGAAATGGAATGAAAACAGCTCCGGAGGACCAAGTGTTATTGCGCGCTAATCGATTTTCATTTGGCTATTATTGAACATCCCTATCTCAAGATACCCACTGATAGGACCTTGAAGCTTCTTTAATCTAACCTATTGTTTACCAAAGATTCTTCCCCCAAGGACCCGTATATGGTCTCATCGATGTCTCAGTAATGTGTGGTGTTTAGGCCTTGGGCGTTCACATTTATGGCAGAAATCACTGAAACGTGAATTCGATGTCAAGTCCTTAGACCTTAACTGTTTAATATCATGCTGATAAAGAAAATGGGGGAAATTCGAAGGACACTATAGTACAATATATTGATACAGCCAATGGCGTAGCGTGGGCTACCAGCCAGGAGGGACAGGGAGGGGGGGACTTGAAATGGTTTTACTTGGGGAATGATAATTCAATTCGCAATGCCACAGAGGGAGTGTGATGGAGGGGTTACATTATTAAAGTTCTTTTCACTTCCCTTCTGTTTGAATTTTCTCTGTTTCCCCTCCAATTCACGGGGAGTGTAATTGACTCCCTAAACATTCGTGAAAAACAGTGCAACTTATAAGTAAAAACTACACAACGTGGACTAGGTGTGCTACGTGAAACAGAATTGAATCCATTCGTGATATTCACTTATTTGTCGAAGCACAACTCCTTAGTTGTGCATTAAAAAAAGATGGTGGCATTATTCTCCTTCACACGAACGTCTCTAAACTTATTTGGGCTATGTATGTAAGTATCGATATCCTTTAACCGAGAAGAGGATTTTTTTCGCATGCGGTAGCTGGGTTTAGAAAAAAAGATGTCGGAAAATAGAGGTATCAGAAAATGCGTGTCTTGTCGGTACATAGATGTTAGACTATGTGTAGGATATGAATTTCGGAAGACACCCTTATGCAACTAAAGAACTTTATTATCTTCACGGCTATCAATAAACTGTTACCTTTAGAACATGCGAGGGATTTCACACCTTAACAGTTTATCAAAAGCTCAAGACATATTTAGATGCATAATGAAAATTGTCCACCTCACCGACATAATGACCAGCTAATCAATGTTTTCTTTAATCTTTCAATGAAATGTTGTATAATACCATCAAACATAGAATATGGTTCTACATGTAGTACTTTTGAAATTATAAAAAAAAGACTAGAATGGTATTCGATACACTTTTGACCAAGGCCAAAGAAAGATGCGAATAGGGAAAGTGTATTAAAAGTGGGTGCGTTAGTGTTAGAGAGAGAGAGCGAGATAGAGAGAGAGAGAGAGAGAGAGAGAGAGAGAAAGAGAGAAAGAGAGAGAGAGAGAGAGATAGAGAGAGAACAAGAGAGAGAGAAGGAGGGAAAGAGGGGTTAATAGTGGGGGAGAGATATAAATATAGAGAGGACGGGATTACACAAAATTAGTGCTAATCAAGAGTCGACATAATAATTTATTACAAGGCAATTTACCTTTAACATGAAAATTGCAATGAAATGCGTTCCGTTTCCCGGATTTAAACACCTCACTGCTTCAATGACTTCAGTTAGCACTCTTGATCATGAATTTCTACATCACAACTGGGGACTCGAGGGCAAGAACATCGCTGCATTAGCTTAGATTTTACATGGTTATAACAGTATGGTTACTCCAAAAGAAGAGACCAGACTTTATCTCATGTCTCTCTCAGTTCCATGATACCTAATTTATTGCTGATGAGAATTCGAAGAATCTTGATGCGACCCAGTTTTCGATGTTCGAGAAGAAGGCTGGGAATTGAATGAAATATATGCCCAAACACTCTATTCCCCGGCACTAGCCTTTTTTTGTCAACATGCACATATAAATGACTATTGTTGAGTATCAGTAATGGAAGCGAGGGCTCATTTGTAATACTATATGCACTCCTTTAGCTGCACTCCTGCCACTCCTGCTGTCACTTCAGCTCGACAAAGGGAGCATCTCAGACTCGGGTTTCGAGTTGCCGTTCTTCGGCAAACATGAAGCAAATGTGTTTTATGGTGAAAAAATACTTTTTATAATAATTAGGTTTAGACAAGTTTATGCGTTTGCAGCAAAGGTGCCTCATTCAAGGCGATCCAAGCAGTTTTTGCAAAGAAGGTCAGAGTTCTAATTTAAAGCCGCCTCTAATAAAATACAGGCGACCCTACAGTACAGCATCGAATTAAACAAAATAATTTTATTTAAACGAAAATCCGACCTTAAAAGAAAACTTCTTTAAAAGAAAGCAGGACAAATCAGGAAAGGAGGCTGGTGTAAGTTCGAACGATAATCGGGGCAGAAATAGGAAAGTGATGATTTTTTGAAAGTTTTAATCTCTACACGTAGGGAAACAAAAAATTGACTGATTTAGTTGTATTATTGTGTAATAGCGGCGAACATCTTTCCCATTTTCTTAAACACACAATGACTAAAATACATATTTTCAAAATGTATGACTCAGGAGTCTTTTCATTTTAGAGGACCAGTAATGATATACTATCCATAATATATTTTGAGTAATTGTCATAAGGAGAAGACTCTTAGGGGGAAAATAGAAATTAATGGTATATGTGTGAAAAAATAACTAGAGAGTTCTCCTTGAATGGGTGATAATTCAATTACAAATTTGATCATTTCGCATAGCTATAGTGATCTCATATTTCAAACGTTAACAACTCTCAATATATTTGTCTGATTTCTTTTAAACTTTCGTCATTCTGTTTCTCTTATTTTTTTGCTTTCATAATTATTATTAAGATTGAATTGCCCATTAAAGGACTTTTAAAGCCTACATGTACCTGAAAAATTGTACCCCTTGTTAGTCATTTGTTAAACGTATTTCATCGGCATGTTCATTCTTAACTTTAATTTGGTTCCATAAACTTATTAATAATAAGTGTTTTATCCTGTACATACAGTGCTCCCCCCTTACTAACAAGACGTCCCGTCTAAAGTTTTGAAAAAGTATATAGTGTAGATATTTCACGCTTCGTATAGTCATTAGATGTTACATCATGTGTTAGAATCATGTTATAAGTGAACGTAACTTTACGCGTACAACCTAAGCGTGGGCTGGGTAGGATCGCAAGTAAAGTTAGTGAAAGACAAGACTCATTGTTGCCTTGAAACTACGGGTAAACAAGTCTTGCCCATATGAAATCTAATTAAGAGTGCAACATTATATGCTATTCTTTGTAGAGACTCCAAGAAGAATTTAACTGCAGGAGGTAATTGTTAGGGTGTCGTTATCGGATGACGAATCGGTATTGGTAGCACTAACCTAAACCATAGTCATGACTATTGGTGTATCCTGTTAACTTTTACAGATCGCAAGATTTTATATATTTTGTTGCACAGCAACACACTAAATAAAAAAATAGCGGAAATTAATCGCAATAGCCAGGGGCGTCGCTTTTTTGACATGATCAGTGGGAACGTTACAGTGGAACGCAAGAAATATTGTAGAGAGTACCCTCCCCCCGTACAACCCCTCCCACATAAAAAAAAACTAATTGTGGATATTAGTGTATCGAAAGTTCCAATGGACTTTGGGAGCGTTTTTATACCTGGAGCCAAATCCTACGCTCACATAACTGGCAATAAATTATGTGCACAATTATAATTATATCTAATACAGAGCCGCAAATTTTTCTGATCACAGGGGGGATGTTTTGCGTGGCTATTATCCAATGCGAATGGGAAAAAGATTAAGTTTGTAGTGTGAATATTAAAGGCATTGCAGCCAAAATCGCTTGTAAAATACTTTTTTTGCGGGTTGATAATGGACGAGACGATAAACAGAACATTGATTAATATATCTTGTAGTCGCATTTTTACAGTGTTCTAAGTGAGATTGCAAATATTATTATGGTAGCAAACGATTTCAAAGTTCTTAGAGGAGGTAAAGTAAAATGATATGTATTACATTCATGCCAGGGAGCTGCTCCTTTCCCTTCATCGTCTCGCAAGCATTAGCACATACATTAGCACATAGAGCGAATGCGATAATGCATCTACTCGTTGTTTTGTTCGCGTGCTTGGGAATGATATAAATAAACCATTGAGATTCGCTTAAATTCTATGAACTCTCCTTCATGTATAATAGCAAATAATGTGCAATCCGTTTCTTTGAACTCTTGTCAAGAGCACACCTTTGAGTAATGCCCTTTTTTTGCAGAACAAATATATTGCTGGAACGAATATCGATTTCCACGCAGCAAAAATATTGATATCGATGTTTGACTTCCTGTTTACGCTTTAACCTACGTGTGGTATCATTTTCCATCGATTAAACCCCCTTTCAAAAAGGCATTATCAGAAGAGCTACAATGACATGCTTTACCGGAAAAAAAATCCTGAAGAATCTATATAAAAAGAATATGATACTGCCTTAGCCCAGATAAATATCACAAAACACCTTAGTACTAAATCGGTACTTATTTGCTCGTAGCCCTGTAAAATTCGGTCAGGCTTAAGGCTATTTTTTTTATCTTGGTAGGTGGGCAAAATAAGGAAACTTAGTAGAGCATCATTTTATTTGTATCATGTTTTCGTACCTATCATCTTTATACCTTCTCTCTTTCGATATTGCTTTTTAATCATTTGGTCATGCCCATTCCATGGGGCCTAAAGACACCGTTTCATTGCTTTATTTTGTTTAGACTATTTTTGAGATAAAGTTCTCGATCAGGGCTCCAAAAGAGGCATACTACCAGTCGAGACTTTTGAGATACCAGGTAAGAATAGCCATAAATACCCGATAGTACGACACTTGCCCCTGCGATAATTGCGATAATTCCTATACAAACCGAATTATTTAAGTTTTGAGCTTCAGGCTAGGACAACATATAATCCCTACCCTAACGCTAACCCTAATCCTAATCTAAAACTTAGTAGTGACACCAACCCTGACGCTCTAGTTTTGACCAAATAATTACGGAGCAAGTAACTGAGTACCTGTGCATTAGAGTGCCGCACATGATAACAACATTTGTGCTGAAAAATATATTTGTAACGCTAAACTGGGTGGTCATTGTTACGGGTGAAGTCCTCTACCCGTCTCCCCAGGTCCTTACTTCACTCAACAGACGACAAAGTTACACAAAGTGGTTAGATTTCAGGAACTGATCTTAATCAATCGCCATTTCGAGCTTCATTCTCAAACTAAAACTTAACTCGTCCTCAGGACGAGTACGTACAGTGTATCGGTCGATACACCGATCACAGTCACATTTTGAGGATGCTTTTCGAGGACTAGTTCAGGATTATGACCAATCACAAGCAGATGATAGCAAGTGGCACACATAGATGAAATGAGTGCTGGGAAAAATATTTGTTACGCTAAACTGGGTGGTCACACT
The DNA here is from genome assembly GCF_000002235.5 of Strongylocentrotus purpuratus. Taxonomy (NCBI): domain Eukaryota; kingdom Metazoa; phylum Echinodermata; class Echinoidea; order Camarodonta; family Strongylocentrotidae; genus Strongylocentrotus; species Strongylocentrotus purpuratus. The sequence goes on from NW_022145615.1 coordinate 13,636,402, forward strand.
AGCTGTTAGGATGCCATTGAGGACTAGTTCAGGATTATGACGAAGCACAAGTGGATCATAACTAGCTGCAAACAGATAATAAAGGAAGTCCTCATATCTCTGGTCCTAGAATACTAGATCTGGGTCTGGATCTCTTGCTTATATTCACTAATGAAATACAAGATATCATCCAGTGGCGTATCCCGCTATTTGCCGAGGATTGAGTCGTCTGCAGAGAACTTTTTACAAACTAGGACCATCACAGTCACACTGCAACACGACCTCCAGCAGCATGATGGACTTCAATATGAAGAGGTCTGCTGTTCTATTGATTACTCGGAAGAATGTGCCTCACATAGTTCAATAACGTCTTCACGACGATCATATACAAAGGACAAACTAATTAAAGTACTTATGTGTGACGATTATGGCTGACTGGAACAAGCACTGTCATAACACCAAGCACCAAGCATTAAACAGGCCATGTTGTCGGACATATTTGAAGGACATTTTTGACGTGTACAAATAAAGTGAAGGTCAGAGCCTATACTGCACTTGTCCGCCCACGACTACGATTTATCAGAGGCCTGAAACCCGCATATAGTTGCAGTTGAATGCTGTCTTGAATAGGTTCAACGATCAGCCGTTCGCTTTGTACACCTGTACATGGTGACTACAGTATCACAACATTTTCTTCAGCTCTGGTTTCAGCTCTAGCCTAGTGCACTCTTTCATCACCATATAGTCAGTATACCATTCTTCCTGCCATTGCCCCGGCTACCCACATTGGACGGCACGATCACATCCTCAAATAGGCAATCCCGAGAGTAACCACGGTTTACCTACGGGTTCCCTTTTCTTCTTTCACACTTTGAGAACCTGGAGCCATTTACCGGGAGCTTCCCTTTTACATTTTATTGTACATAATTATTAAGCAAAAATTGCTATTGTGAAAATTGCTATTGTGAACATTGTTACTGTAAAAAATTGCTATCGTGACAATTGCTATTGTTTACTTCACCGTGACCTCAGAATGACGCATAGCTTCATCCCGGCATAGCTTCTAGGAGCTGCTGAAAGGGATTATCATTTCAAAGTTCAAGGGCCTCGATCGTGGAGAAAGAGAGAGAGATAGAGGGGGAGAGAGAGAGGGGGAGAGAGACAAGGAGGATGATCAATCGCCCTGCAATAAGCCCATTAAATAGCAATCAAAATACAAGATCATAGCTCAAAGTGGGACGGGGTCCTAAATGGCTTTGCATGGGAATTTTTAATATATTATCGGCCTTCTATGACGTCTTTTCTTTCCATTATTCCAATTTTGAAAAAAATTATCTGTGCCATTGTATTTAATACAAGGTAGTCAAAATGTTTTCTACGAAATCAATTACCAATCGCGGCCGTCCATTATCCACACAAAAGGCACATTCTAACGAGCCTATTTTACCCTGCAAAAGAAGCCAACATTTTGAAAAATTCATCAGTATTTTAAAATTATATATCTTAGGCTTTGAGTTGATTTTTCGAAAGACTTTGCTATCGCGTTATGTTTTAAAATATGCATACATAATCGGAATTCAGTGCCTTCAAAATCAAAACCTAAATTAATCAAACTCGCTTATTATTCCTTTCTTCTTTTTTCTCAAATTGGCACCTAAACCATTTTCCACAAAAAGTACGGGTATACCTGTACGTGAAGCTTTAGATTATTATACATATGTGTAATCTGATTGTATCTATCTGCATGTGCGTCATAAGGCAAAGTCGAATCATTATAGTTTATACCACATGACGATAATGAGCTGGAAGTAACGACTACATGAACTACATTAGGCATAGCGAGGTATGATGGAAACGAAAAGGATACGGAGAATGGATTCAGATTCATGTAGTATTACATCTTTAAATAATAATAATGATAGCTAGTTCTTATATAGCGCTTTTCGGGACCGAAGGCCTTCTCAAAGCGATTTACAGATATATATATTATTATCCCGGTCATCGGATTCAGGCATACCCGCAAAAAATGTATGCACATTCTCCATCCCCTGGGGAGTATTCCAGTCAGGCGTCATTCTCAGAAGCGCAAGCTTGCTATTCTAAGCACATTAGCTTTCGCACCATACAAAATGTAGATCAATGTCTTACCAAAGGACATTAGCGGCGGGGTGGGACTTGGACCGCAGACTTTGTGATCCACAGTCCGGTGACATATCCACTCGTCCACGACACCTCTGTGGTTCTCTTTTCCTATTCATTATTTACACATGGTACCCATTCAACACCTGGGTGGAGAGTGACAAATGTAGATCAATGTCTTGCCAAATGACATTAGTGCCGCGGTGGGACTTGAACCGCAGACTTTGTGATCGTCAGTCCGGTGACATATCCACTCATCCACGACACCTATATGGTTCTTTTTTTCGATTCATTATTTACACATGATTTGTATTATTTAAAGAAGCTTTTCTCGTCAAAAAGATTTTTTTTAAAGCACTGATTCTGAGTAATGAATCGTATGTACGTCACTATTATGATCTACGTGGATCCAAGGTTATAATGGGAACAGAAATGATGGAAAAAGTCACGAAACATGAAAATCAGAAGGAAAAAGAGAGCTATACGGTAAGTTAAATCAAAGAGCGGAGTTCATCCTCTATAGGTCGTCTTCCCTTCTCACTGCTTCTTTTCCCGCCAAGAACCACGGAGTTAACGAAGCGTAAACTCGGCCAGACCGAATGCTGTGTACCTAGTACCCAGATTCAATTATAATTTGACGGATGATTAGAATCCATGGTCGTCTCTGCCTTCATGCTCATACATGTATGTAATCAGCTTCCTAATTACCCAATTCATACCATAATCAATCTAGCGCAATCAAGCAAACCATAATGCTGTACCATTTTTCCCCACATCTTTGGAAGGAAAAAAAACAGGAAGAAGGAAAGGGAAAAATCCCGAACTACTATGACGTAAGTGTTTTTATGTTTTGTGCTTGTTTTCACCAAAAAATGTAATTCTCTGTTTATGAGAGAAATAATTCACGGGTGAGTACTGTGCGATTTTGTTCATGACCTAATTCAAAATTGTGTATTTTGTGTAAGTTCTGTTAAGTGCGAAATATCTATGGAACATTTAAATGAAATGACGATCAGTTGATCATGATTAGGTTTACGCCTGCTTTGACGTTAGTAATGGTCCTGACTTTGCTTAACTGAGATCGTATTCATGCACCTGAACTGTATATTTATAATATACCTGATCTACATATTTGATATTGTTTTATTTGAGCATAGTCAATTACATGTTTATTGAGAGCAAGAGATTCCGATCTTAACTTTAACAGCAATAAAACTTTGGACATTACTTTTAGTATATCGCTTTTTGTAGAAAACCACTGCATACTGATACAGAAATACATTTTATGAAATATGAATAAAACATATCATGTACTTCGACATAATCGAAATTCTGCGTATTCTGCATCTTAATTTAGAGCTTGAACTAAAAAGTTGTTTGAACTTGAAGGTACTTTTCCAAACGGGTCTCAGGCAGTGATTTCCCAAACGCATTGAAAAAGAAACGTGTATACATGTAGAGCAGTGGTCTGTGAATATATATTAAGATTTTGTTTTCTCTTTCCTTTAATTTCTCATTAGATTAAGGAAAATTGATTATATACGACATTGCTCTAGACCTGGGTGCATTCCTATAAGGAGGCGGATTTCTCCCGCTCGTATGATATCATACGGTGTCTTCAAGTCTAACACCACGGCCAGCAACAGGTTTCACTCTGAAAAAAAAAGAAATTCATAGAGTTATATTATCATAATGATATCACAATTTTCAAATAAGTTGTGTATTCAATAAGAAATAGGGTAATGCATTTAAGTGGTTTGATCGCTGTCCCATCTCTGGTTAGTCGCTCTAAGGTCCCAGCCAGCCAACCAGCCAACCAGCCCTGAAATATGAGACAATACTCACCCATCCTCCTCGTGCAAGGTAATGGGTAAAACGTGCTGTAGACTTGGCTTAGAGTCACGCTCCATTTATTTGTATGCATATCGGCTCGAAACAAGTCACCTTCAGTCCTCCTTCTACACCCCATAGGGAGACGCATGTCAAACATCATTGCACATCACGGGTACCAGTCTGTACTCGGAGAAATCAGACAATATTAATCTCAAATGTTTTACATGACAATGTTTAAAATCTGTATATATACGTCGATTTCCAACAGACCTTCGTTTTTTCAATTTTGTTTAATATACATGCTGGGATTCGTCTTCAGGAGGAAATATATTGATTATATTTAATTCAAATTTGAAACATGATGCAATTTATTTCATTCATGTTTATTCAACAATATCTATTTGGAAGTAAAATAATTTTTCAGTTCAAAGCAGATAGACGTGACAACATTAATTTCGAATAAATCAAATTAAATACGAAATGAATTTAAACATTTAAACATTCACGTAGCAGAAGGCAAAGGCAAAATGCAATTCTAGGGAACATATACATGTATTTGCAGAATCCTATTACCCAGTGTGATTTCTAGTTGAGGTTCAGAAGCGTAACTTTTGGCTATTTACCGGACTCATAACGGATAATTAAAAAAGCACACAATCGTTGCGGACTATCATTTACAGGCGTTACCATGGCAACAGCTCTGACGAGTTTTTGTGACCAAATGCGGAATAAGAACCTTGATGTGTAAGCTGCGATGACTATCTGGAGAGCAGCAGGCCATTCTGATGTACGCATCGAGAAGAAAAAAAGCAATTTCAGGAGATGGATGTTAAAGTTCAAAGTTGTTAATTCTGTGAACTCTGTTAATAATGTCATCAGTCAGGTCCCGTGTATAATCAAAGACCACAAAATAAACAATGGCAATCTGCAAACCTAGTGCGGTGTTATGGGATACTTCAGTATCTGATGGGTAAATCGCGGGAATCCCATTGTGTCCTAAGAAAAGAACATGCAAACATAGGTGTACTCCCTATGACAAGACAGCACTTGAATAAAACCATTCCATGATTACAAATCAATGCAAGCCTGAATAAAACATGTTGGGAACCACAAACAGTGTAGATAAAAGTGAAAACGTTTACTGCTTCAACTCGTCAGAGAGTCTGTCGTGTTATTTTGCGTTTGTTGTAGCAGCCGCTAACCATCAAAGTTCAAAGACATATTTAAAAACATATATAAACTGGAATAACTTGTACTACTTCTCTTATTATTTACCACTACCTGTCGATGTATCTATTATATATTTATTTATATTTTATAATGTATTTATTTCAGTTTTGTTTGATCAGGTTTGCCTCTTCCGTTAAAAAAAACCCTGCTGTCCTTGAGGGACATACAAATATATATAAAAGGTTGATACAAGATATACATAAAACACAATCTTGACGTAAAACTTACTACTAGTAATTATCCCCATACATGTATTACACTCTTGTCAATAAACTAACTTTGTTGTAATAATGATTGGAGGAAGGCCAGTACGGTTACTTTGTGTCATAACCTGTTACAGAGTGCTGTTTTGAGAAGAAGACTTGGTTTAATACGTGATGATCATTATGATGGTTGCTGATGGTGGTAGTGGTGGTGAAGGTGGTAATGATGAGGAGAATGCGAGGGAAGAAGAAGAATGGATGAATTGATAATGACGATGATGATGGTGGTGGTGAAGACGAAGATAAATATGATGATAATAATGATGATAATAATGATGATGTTGATGATAAGGATGATAGAGATGGTGATAGTAATAATGAAGATCTTGATTATTGACAGATATTTCGTTAAAACCACCCTAGCTGTCTCTCAAGTGTTTTGCCCACGATCCCAGAAGATCGATGGTGGTGAAGTATCTCTCCATTGATTCTCGGGTGAAGCTGTTCAGAACATTACAAGTTCAATGCCCAGACAGAATCCGGCTTCGTCTAAACATACATTATCCCCTTCTTCCTCTCCACTGGGCACATTATTCTTGCTTCTCTTGACGTAATACTAAAATCGGATTATCAGATTAAGATCGATAGTCTATTTTGATAAAAAGATATTCAATTTCGTAAAATCTTTAGTACATTAGTATTTAAAAGTCTTAAAGGCATCGGTTAGCAATGTTAAATCTGAGATGCATGGTCCTACGTGTTATCGGTGTATGTAATATGGTGTAATATTGAAACCCTAAACAAACAAAAATCCGCTTCAAAATTATCATGAAGTGCCTCAAAAATTTAAAATCTTTGAGTGACCGGTTTTACCATACTAATTGTCCCCAATAGACTGTAGTATTATAAAAACCGTTAGGAAAACGATTTTTGAAATTTCGATTTCAAATATCTTGATGATCAGACAGGCGATCGGTTTGTAAAAGTCATGGTGTTCCTGACCGACCTAGAGGTTTATAAGTATCAATTCAGCATGAGCTAAATCCAGGATTTTGTTTCAAAATCTGAGACAAAGATACCCAATCCCTTTAAAACCATGAAATTTCCTAGGATGTATAAATTTATAATCGATAAATAAAACTATTGTGCTCATTAATTCATGGAAAATTGTGACAACGTTAAAACGGGCGATTAAAAATTTGGATCTGATAATGATTGTCATGTAATGGAGGAAAATACCTGAGAGAGAGTCTACGTATATCTACAGGAGATATGAACGCATTGTTTTCAGTGTCGAATCCAGAATTCTGTCACCATGCAGGGGGCACAAAATCAAAAAGCTCCGATAAGCGAAGTAAATACAAACCAATACTGTAACTAAAACTATTCAAACCACGTTTTATCCACAACAATTCTGATGAAAATAAAGGAGGCTGTAAAATGTTACCAAAATAAACACAATCTACGTAGCCCCCCCCCCTCCCTCCCACTCCCTTGATCCCTTACCTTCTCTGGGATCCCTCCGCGATTATAGCCGGGTTCGTTTTGAGGACTATAACATTGAACTGTGTATCAAAAGTATCAATGTCTACATCAGTTAGACGTACTTTATCAAGTGTCTAAGGATCTAGAGGGACGTTTGGGTGAACATCACAATTATAGTGGTAAGAATTTATTTCGAAAACAAGGTGCTCGTTCTAGAAATCTAGTTTGTGTTAATCACTTCGAGTTTGACTAAAAGGGCAAGGATGGTTATTAAAGCAAAAAATAAAATGGAATTGTGGCCGGTCGTGATAGATTGGGAGGAGTGTAATAAGTGTGAATGCTATTTATCCAATCTGAAAGCGGATATCTTCATTGAGTTATAGGATATTCGAGCAGACTCTTGACGGCTGGGAACGTTTAACCAACGGCAAGAGAAGCGCACGCACAAAACCACTCGTGCTGGCTAGAAGCGAGGTGGAGGCCGTGTTCTCATGTTTGATCATCACGTACCCACTGCCAGAAGTCAATTATGAAGGTTTACTCTTTACTCTTTATACTCTTACATCTTAAGTAGGTGAGATTGCGGCTTTGAAATGTTGAAAAAACAATTGTGTCAGCGTTTGAAATGAAAGATGGTAATGGCCTGTTTGTTCCGGCAGTGTGAACACGATCTGAGGAAGAGGTGATATGGAATGAGGGTGAGTTAAAGCGGGTGACTAACCTCTATATCAACTTATATCAAACGTCTCATCAACACATCAAATCTTCTACCCGAAGGCCTAGACGCTATAGCCTTCCGTTAAATCACTCTAATCACTCTTCTTCAGCAAGATGGCAAGGCTACCTTTTTATCTTGTTTTTACCTCTCTCTATCGCTCTTTCTCTATCTCCCTTTCTTGCTCCATAACTTTAAATTGATGATAAACTTTCAGGTTTTTGTATAACCACTCTGTTTGAAAGTTTTAGTATCATCGCAATAAGGAGAAAGTGTTTAAATCATGATCACACAGAGAGCATTGGCTAAATAATGCATGACGTCACGATTGCGCATCGATGAATTTATACCGAAAATATTACTTGATAGCAATGCATAATTGTGTTTTTTCTACTAGTAACATTTTATCTTATCCCTTTTTAAAAGCAAATCAAAACATTGTTACCTTGAACGAATACAAGCAGGCTTAATGAAACAGTGATAACATTTAGGATAACTCATAGTTTCGTCATCATCTAAATTCATAGGAGTACCTGGGGAAAGAGTCTTAATCATAGGAGCGCAGGTGTAAGGCAAGAGATTTAAAACATTTTCGTTTTCGCCTTGTCGGCAAATTCTGTGAATGATACTGGATTGGTCGCCAACTTGATGACCAGGTTTGACCAACATCAGAGAGATTTGTCACAATCCTCACCCCTCAGAGCTGTCGAGTTTCAAGCCTGCGTGAAGGGATATTCATTATTCAATAATTAATGAATTAGAACTATTTCAGCATGTTATATGCGACAGGATTACCGAGAAAAGAAGTATGATCATGGGGTCATTTTTTATATTTTTACAAGAATGATGATAATAACATTTCATTTATAAAGAGCCTTTTCAAAAGAAACGAAGCGCATTTAATATGAGCAGATTAAGGCAAAGTTCAATATCGCAATTTACATTCAGGAATATATCAAACAAAGGTAAAATTTAACATAACAAGTTCTTCTCTATACTTCAGAAAAAATATTCGTCTTGTTTTCTAAGGCTAATTCTTCTACGATTGAAATCTTTTAAAAGACTATCAAATTTCTTATAAGTACTTTTGATTTTTGTTGTTGTCGTATGAATCCACCAACTTTAGATGCAAAATGAAACCCAGTCAGTGAGACCGCCCTTTTGGAACAATGTGTTGCCACACTATTTTCACATAGTCAACTATGTGAAACTTTATGTGTTCACACTGTTGTCATAGTGTGGAGTTTCAGACCATGTGGTGTACCACAATGATATCTACATAATACAGAGAACCACATATTTACCACAGTCTTATATGTTTTAACCAATATGTTAACTCTGTGCTCACAGTATTGTCATAATGTGGGGTTTCTGATCATGTCGCTTACCACATAGTCGTACATATTTAACATCATAGACTGACACGTATTTTTCACAGTGTGGTATGTATTTAACTTTGTTAGAACTCTGTGTTCACAGTATTGTCGCAGTGTGGAGTTTCAGATCATGTGGTTTACCACACAATCGCTCATATTTAAAGATAAAGACCAGTTATGGTCATGCGATTGCATTGTGAAAGAAACGTTGTGGAATCGATCAGAAAAGGTTGATCATCTAGCATATAAGTATTTGTGTGTACTGCAAGGTTCTGGAATCATCAAAATGATAAGAACTTTGGCCCAGTCTTCGTAAAGTTACAAGCACTGTACACAGAAAGATGTATATGGGACTACGCACACGTGCGCGACACGTGCGTTTATCTCTCACACGCCAATAGATAAACTAATTTACCAAGTATATCAATTAGTAGGCGATTTCCCGGCAAAAAATTTATCATCATGTATTAGTCAAAACATACTCTTTCACATGATTGGTAATAAGAGCTTCCGTTTCATTTTTTGAAATTGGGGCGTTTCCAATACTGGTCTTTACCTTTAACACAGAGTGACACATATTTACCACAGTGTGGTATGTACTTAACTATGTGCAAACTCTGCGTTCACAGTATTGTCACAGTGTGGGGTTTAGATCGTGTGGTTTACCACATAGTCGTACATATTTAACACAGTGTGACACATATTTACCTTAGTGTGGTATATATCACTAATATTATGTGTTAACTCTGTGTTCACAGTATTTTCAATGTGAAATTTTAGATCATGTGGTTTACTACAAAATAATATCCTCATAGTCGTAAATATGAATCACAGAATGCCCCATGTTTAAAACAGTGTGTCATAATAGTAAACTCTGTGTTCATAATTTTGAAATACTTTGGTGTCTCCTATCATTTTTAAACTATATGAAAATTGCCAGTGTTCACAGGGTTTCCACAGAGGGATCTTCCTAAATGACTTAATCACACAATATTATTGCCACAGAGTCTCATACAGCTCTACCTGTACATGTCGTCAGGGTGGATCCAGTAGGCGGCGAGAGCTGGGGCCAATTCGTGACGAAAAAAGGCGAATAAGCCGGCGGATTGGGGGGGGGGGTTAATTAGCAATATTTTTTAGGGGGGCCAGTTCCTGGAAAATATACTGCGGCGAATCAGCGGGGGGGGGGGGTTCCCGTAATGTGCTTTCAAAAATCATGCAACACCCCCCCCCCCCTCCCTTGAGCAAAACAAAAATCACTTATTGTTTTTGCCAGGGGTGGGTGCCCGGGTTCTTTTTCATTTTTTACAGGTTTTTTTTACTGCTTTTTTTGCCACTGCATGCCGTCGTCTGACTGATGGAAGGGCATTACAGGCGATTTTGCAAAAAAAAAATAGGTTTTCATTTTTCGTTAATAACTTGTCATGAATGGTACTGGATTGGTCGCCAAAGCTGATGATCAGTTTTGACCAACATCAGAACGATTTGTCCCAATCCTCACCCCTCAGAATTGTCGAGTTTCAAGCCTGCGTGAAAGAGATATTCATTACTTAATAATAAATCAATTAGAACTATTTCAGCATGTTATATACGATAGGATTACCGGGAAAAGAAGTATGCTCACGGGGGACATTTTTTTAATTCTACAAGAATGATGATAATAACATTTCATTTATAACACGGATAACATGTTTCTTTTTACCTAACTTTAGTAATTGTTGCTATGTCAAATAAAGCACAACAGCATGATATCATTAACACCAAAGTACATTTATGTATTAACGATGAAATAGATTTTCTTTTTAAATTGAGAAAGAGGCAATCGAAATTATTAATTCACTACCCTAATCAAAATGTTATGATAATGGTAATGAGCATGATAAAACATTTATGGTATTTTTTTTCGAAAAGCGTTCAAAGAAGTATCGCTAATATATTCATATATTCATGGGACATGACATAAATGTTTAATGAAGATTTTTTTCTTCCTGAATTATAGACAAGTCTACAAATTAATGTAAGATGATCGACTGATCATGACGTACATTACCGTATCATGCATTTTTAGGCCGTTGGCCACGAGATACTTTTGTATAATTTCATCATTTCACATTTTTCCCCATTTTTATTAAGCAAGGGAGGGTAACTTTAGGCAGTATGGTTATATCAATCAATTAAAGTTGTCATTTTTCTACCTTATATTTACATAATTCCGTATGTTCGCAGGGATTACACATAATAGAGTAGATTCACAGCCCCTGGGCTTCGATCAGCTTTTTCTATTCAGAAAGGGGGAGAAAAAGGGGAGGCGAGTAAATACCATGTGATAAAGCATCTCAACCGTAGGGTCTAATTTACCCAGCGATCTCGAGATATGTTATGACAGCTTTTTCTTTTCTTTTCTTTTGCATAATATGTTTTGAGATATATTCGATTACGACAGCCCTTCGACTAATCTCTGTATTCTGGAGCACTGGGCACATGACCTGAATTGTTAAGAAGATCATATCGAGAGTAAAATTTTGAAAAGAAATAAATATATGCCAAAATATAGAAGAGATATGAGAAAACACGAGGAAGGTCGTTTCTGAAACAATTAATGAAATAAAATTGATAAAGGAAGAGCGAGAAGGGGGAACGAGAGAGAGAGAGAGAGAGAGAGAGACAGGAGAGGGAGAAGAAGAGAGACAAAGAAAGAGAGAGAGAGACAGAGAGAGAGAGAGAGAGAGAGAGAGAGAGAGAGAGAGAGAAAAGAGAAGTTGGAAGGTGTGTTTTAGATAAAACGAACTTTAACGGATCAAAGAATAAACAAAGCAAAACGCAAGAAAATCGAATGGAAATTATTAGTAGGGCAGGGGCAGGGCACAAAAGCAAACGAACTATACATCCATGTACGCATCAAATTTTTAATGAAAGTGAATGAGAGCTATACAGTAGCAATGGTTCACAATATTGTATTTTCATTTGACTCATTTCAATTATCTGGAATGGAGGGGTAAAAAGAAAGCGGGTGTTCTTGGCTTACTTTATTAGCTTGACAGCAAGAAGAATTTTTCACCACATCCAGTGATTAATGAAACAAGTTCTTGTCTAACCCGGCGAGTTTTATCTGTAGCTATCTAACGAAAACTAATATGGGAGATGAGAAAATGCCCCCTTTAGGTGTAATTGGAGTGTGTATTCAAGATTAAAAGTCGATGGAACAAGATCAGGTAGAGAAAATTGACTATTCGAAAGCGGAACGTACATAACTCAAAACGGTCATGGATTATTCTGCAGCACCTATAAACAGTTTGACCATTCTCATATGGATATCGATAGAAACTTGTAATCGTACTTTAAACATAAATATATAATTTAAATCTGTTTGACTACACATTCCCCTTCATAGTTAAAATGTAGCGTAACGGATATAACAGATTGTCATAAACAGACATGACACTTCTGTCCGCTTTCTACAAACCCTTATTACTTTGCTTTATTATGTTTATTGGGTCATGTAAACCAATTACTTATTACTTTGCTTTATTATGTTTATTGGGTCATGTAAACCAATTTCTGGTAATCTCTGTTCCATTTACTACCAAAAACAATAGAAAATTCAAATTTGAAGTGCTTGTGGTGTAAAATGAGACGTGAAGATTAGATGTTTTGACCAAAATCATGCCAAAATGTTATTAGATACACCACACAATGAAAGTAATTGTTTGGCTTTTCTTTTGCATTGAAATGAGACGTAAAGATATTATGTTTTTACCAAAATGTAATTAGATACACCACAGAATGAAAGCACTTGTTTAGCTTTTTCTTTTGCATTGAATTTGTCATGGCAACACAAATGTCTCTTAAGTTAAAGCCATTTTGGGGTAGGTGAACGTTTACTACGTTTCTACTATGAAATTTACCATCTTCAAATAAGATAAGCACACGTGTTCTATCGCGAAGAATGAGGATAGGTGTAACATGCATACGTGGCACCAAGATCATTATACAAACATTAATAATTAAAACAATGTTCTATGTCGAAGGGAGAGGATACGGCACGATAATATAAAAGACTGTGAAAGGAAGTATCATCATTACTTCCATACATGATTGACATTTTGATTGAGCTATGCATTACAAGGCAATTGAAATTCATCCGAGTTTTTTAATAATTTGTCATTAATAATGAATACATTATACTGGACTGTGCGTTTTCATATACTTTTGAAGCGCGTGAAAAGCCTCACTTTTCCTTTGCCTAATTGATAGATTAGAAGTTTCAATAGTGATTAGTTATTGAGTTATTTATCATATCTTTCTTTCTTTTGCTCTCTTTATATATATATATATATATGTATATCTGTCTATCTGTTTCTTCCCCCTTCTTCTCCCTTCTCTCCCTCTCTGTTTCTTTTTTGTCTTTCTCTCGCTCTCTCTCCATATTCGTCTATCTGCCTCTGTGCCCCTTCTAATTTCTCTATTCCTCTCAGTCCCTCCCCCTCTCTCTCCCACTCTCTCTATCTCTATCTCTCTCTCTCTCTCTCTCTCTCTCTTTCTATATCTCTCTCTCTCTCAATCTCAATCGCTCATATCCCCTTGTTGTTTCTCCTGATTCCCATTTCCTACCTCAGGCGAGCTTTCTCCACCATCTCTATGGACTAATACGCGCAAGTCATGAATTTTCGGAATGTTAAATGTAACCGAGGGACAAGCTACAAAAATGTTGTATTCACAACTTGGTAGCTGATTATGAAGCCACAAAGAAACGTGATTGATTGAAGGGGGCTGTGATGCAGTTTCCACTTTGCCTCTAGACACGTAACCTAGGGGGAAAGGTGATAAATTATCCAATTTCCAGGAGATTATTCTGAAACCACTTCGGATGCCTCGCTTCGCCTTGCCGTGCACAAATAATCCAGAATTCGATAAATCGTCGCTGAAGAATTATAATACTTTCTCAACTATCCTGTACGTTTTGGGCCGCATATCTTTTGAAGTGTCAGAAAAGTTAAGACGAGTCTCTTTTTTTTCTTCCATTGCTTATACTAACATTTATTGATGCTATGCTTAATCGTATCATGTTACACAGTGTTATGTTTCCGCAGATATACATATAAGATGCCACGTTAACTTGAAATTCGAAATGAACTCTGACAAATCATGGGTCTAGAGGGAGAGAGGTAGAAGAGCAAAAAGGGGAGGAGATGCAGCAAAAAAGAGTGGAGGAACGGAGATTAGGAGAGAGGGGGAGAGGCGATGATACAGAGTGACAGTGGAAATAGTGAGGGAGTCATAGAAAATCAGAGAGATAAAACAGAGTGCTAATGAAACGAGAGAATGGAGAAGGCGAGAATGAGAAAGAGAAGGAAAGCGTTGAAGAGAGGGGGAAATAGATGAAGATATGAAATGATGGATGGGGAGAAAAAAAGAGAATGGATAGAGGTAAAAAGAGAGGTAGAGAGAGGAAGTGGGGAGAGAGGGGTGAAACGAACTGTTTGACTAGCCGCCGTGAATAGTCGATATGGCATCCCCGCAGAGTTAACATTGAATATGCGATTGGAAAGAAGATCTCTTTGTGGATACCACATGGAATCATTTTACATTTTTGAATGATCTAAGAGTGGATTTTGCTTACATTCTTCACACACATATGCGGGCTTTCTGAGGTCACTGTCTGCTATGTTCTACCCTACTCTTTGGTATCCTATTGCAAACTTTGAAGTACATGTATGACCGATGTGGTCGATCAAGGTTACAGAACGCGAGAACATTACCATAATTATTACCGTCCAACAAAATAAGATAACATAACGGAAGGGCAGCGAGGTTCGCAAAATTACTCTCTTTTTCAATGAAAACTATCGAATAAAGGCGATCACGTTCTATTGCTTCTATCCCTGTATTGGTGGAAAGTATATTTCCAGATTGATGTGCCTAGACGAACTTGACATACTAAAGAGCTATTTCAACAACATGGTATTGCGTCACAAAACCCTGGGTTTGTTTTATTCTCGAGTTTATTTGGACGTTAGTCAGTTTTTTTTTTTTTTATGTTTCGTTGTGTTTTTTTAGGTCCAGGTTATCGTAGTTTCTGAGAGGTTTTGTAGGTACTTTTGGAAGGTCATAATGAAATGTAGCCTCTTGTAACTAAAAGCTGTAAATAAGAAAAAAACTCTTTTCGGAGTGTACTCTGAAGTGACACACATTCTGTCATGTATTATACAAATAATGAATGGTTATGAGTTTAATAGTGCGAATATTTTCATGAGTTGAAAGATTAACATTATATTCAACGAGGCGTCAGCCGAGTTGAATAGAATTAAAGTTAATCTTTCAACGAATGAGAATATTCGCACTATTGAACGAAAGAAAAACATTCATTTTTTTTTTATATACAACATCGAAGAAGATCTAATAGAACGTTAATCAACAAATTATGCTTTACTCCTTAGATTAAAGATAATTCAAGTTGGAGTCAAGCCTTCTCAATTACATTCAGATTGCCTTCGCGTCAGATCCACGCAGTGATACGCGCACGGCAGAGAGGTACACGCAGTCTGCATATAACCAAAAATGCAAGGCGAATATAACCAAAAATGCGCGCCCGTGCAATAGAACATCTATTGAATATCATGTGACCAACAATCCTCCAATCAAATGACAAGGATGCACGTAGGCGTTGTATAAAACGAAATAATAAATACCTGATGTTTCATATAAACCATGGCTCCGTCGTAGATTAAAAAAAAAGCTTTCACAATTCACTCTCTCTGAAATTATTGTAATCTGTAATTCCCGGACCACCTTGGAAGCACATCGAGAATTAAAACAAAAGTAAATTAATTAGCATCATTATTATTTCTAAGATTAACGTGATGTTAACTACTTTCGACAAATTCAAGTCAGGTGCACTTTCAATGCCCTACTGTATATCGTTTATAATTCATGTTCGGATTAAATTATGTTTTTGTAATGTTTAAACATTTTAATAGAAGATGGATGGCGCTATTAAAATTGACTTAAGTTGATTTGTCGAAAGTAGCTGCGATCATGTCGATTGTATCATTCGGTCGACACTGTATCCCATACATAAGAGATCAATAGATTGGTGAAATGGTCCATTATCATGCACAAGCCCATCACAGAATTGATGGTGATAGGAAGGTTGGTATACGCTTCATTCTTGTTGTCTCTAAGTCTGAATCAAGGTCAATTCAAGTGACCTCGAGGGAAAGAAACGATTATTGGATAGGAAATATCTCAAAGTAATATCCATCCCTAGATGACAATCGAAATTGGCGACGGACATGGATTTTCTCCCGCCTTTGTGACCCCTTTCCTTTCGTTGTATTTGATTTTTTTTCTTGGTCAGTGACAGATTTCAATCAAATGCATTAAATAACTGACCACATATTGGAGTGGCTGGGGCAGGAGCGTTTCCATAGCCGATAGTTTTACTCCATGATTCTTCGCCCAGATAGTATTTGCCACTTTATGGATCCCGAGGTGATGATTATTATCATTTTTCTGCAGAACTATTATAATGTCATCAATTATGTATGTCTCTCTCTCTCTCTCTCTCTCTCTCTCGCTCATTCTCTGTCTTTCCCCCTCTCTCTCCCCTCTCTATTTCCTGTATTATTTGTTGTTGGCATATCCCAAGATAATATCAAAAGAAAATGTTGCCGAATCTATTTAATTATTAAGTATGTCATGATAAAGAGATACAAATATGCTTATGATAAATTATAAATTGTTTGAAAACCGATTCCTTAGCTGTATGATAATTGCACAAATGTAAGCCTACATATTACATGTTAAAGACTAGATTTTGTTCCCATGTTCTTTCGGTGCATCTTCTCCACATCCCCGAGCGCACGATGGACTTTTCTTGCAGGTGATATATGGAGGTCAGGTTCATTATAAAATTGTGCGGGTGTGAGATTGTATGCGTGCGTGCGTATGCGTTGTGCGTGAGTTCGCATGTGTGTGTACGTATGGGAAGATGAATGGCCACAGGTCCACGTAGATATTTTGGGGTTTTACGTGGCCCTACGCGGGTGGCTCCGCGATTGGCCGCGAACTACGCAAGTGAACCTAATTTTCCTACGTGGAGAAAAATTTGCATGCACAATTTTTGATCTGCGATGATTTGTCGCAGCTACCGCATGGCTCGTGCATGGGTGGTGCTTGGGAAGGGGGCTCATGGGGGTCCGTGGGTAGTACTTGCGAATTGTCTTCGTTATTTGCAGGGTGAAAGCTATATAATAAGATTTGTGCATCAGTCTTCGTTTTATCGCTGGAGAACAGATTCACAAGACCGTCTTGCCCGCGTAGCACCCACGTACTACGCACGCACCATTCACGCACTACCCACTGCCACCCCCCCCCCCCGTCACCTGAACGTCACACACGTAGCACCCACGTATTACCCACGCACTGTCCTAGTGAACACCTCGATAAAATGTATTTTCTAGGTGGAGCGGACGTAGGTGAACACTCCCAGGTAGAATTTGGTTACATTGAAAAATTGCCCTACGTGTGCGCTTCGCCTACGTGGATCGGATGGGAACGTGGCTTTAGGGATCGAATGAGTTTTCAAAGCAATAATTGTCAGCTAATAAAGCACGTCCAATTTGCTGCCTGCCATGAACTTTGATTCACGGTATAGAAGTTTTCTCTCATTAGTTATCAACTTTAAAATATAAGCTTTAGCTCATCAATTAATCAAAACGGTTGTCAGTAATCTTATTTTTTATTCCATTATTTTGGAAGGATTTTCCCCATTTCTTTAATATTATTTAATTATTTTCTTTCGTGGTAGCTGTAATCACATACGATTACCTAGTGAACAAATCCACATAGTTTTGTGTGATAGACCGCGTAATACTATATTTATAAGAAAATATATTAAACTGGATATATTATCAAAGTTCTGGAAATGTTTCCTTGACACTATAGATACAAAAAGGAAGGTTACTTTTAGTAATCGCTCGTTAGTGCATAAGTTTACTTGCTGACACAAATACAGTATGACATAATGGTAACAAAACCCATCTTTTACTGCAGACCTACAAACACATGTCCTCCTCCTAATAAAAAGGAAAATAATGTTTACTTATGTTTCTTAATATAACATTCACTTTCATGCACCAACATATTGGATTGAACAGGCCTCGCTCCCACTCTAATATTTCAATAACCGTAGAGCAAACATTCCCGAGGCGGATTTACTTCAACGCGTCGAGTTTCGTTAATTTGCTCTTCTCCGATTTAACCGTCCAATTTGATCTCGCCCTTCCAATCCGTAGGCTGACCTAAAAAAGGAATAACCTTTTATTTTCCGGATTCGAATATCTGCCTAACCCGCCGCTGCGAGGTCCCTTAGTCTTCGGATATGTATCAGATCAGATCTCAAATTTAATGTAAGCAATATGTTCTCTCCCAGATAGCTTTTCGCTTCCTACCTAAAATTACAATCCCAAGGCTTCACAAACTTTAACTTACTCTTGGAAGGAATAATGTTTCATGGCATAATCTAATTACCGTTGAACAAGTAATTAGTCATGTGATCGCAAGGTATATCATGCAAGCGCCGTTAGAGGTTTTTCTTCATACAATGAACGTTAAATATTAGATGGGATTTGATCAATTCCAAGGCTTGTAAGTTCACAAAACGAAAGCCTGCATGATTCTACGATTCTTATATTCAGTTTCAGTTTTGGCTTGCAGTGCACGGTGTATAACGCGCGCTCTCAAAGTCTAGTAAGCTTCCAGTTAGAGTGGATTTTTAGTACCAATTATATTGAATTATCGGGTGGAGGTAAACTAATACCCTGTAATAATTTGACATTAGTATACCCAGTGGAGAAACATTCCAAATATTCGTTAGGCACATGAGAGTGTAACACAGCTTCAATTAGAGAATTGTAAAAAAAAAATCATCTTGAAGCAGCAGAGAGTTTCAGAGCTTATTCTAATTTCATCGTGTAATATTATGAAAGTTTAAGGATGATGTTGCATTTATGTGGTTAGCCTCTTCAACTTAAATTCCCATTTCATAAAATAAAAATTAAAAAACATTGACATTAGTCATTGCTAAAAAAAAAGTAAATTATTCTTTGAAACCAATATTTTAGTCCTCATATCAACCATTTTTTGATGTCAAGAAGTTTTATTATAACATTATTGATGACTATTGATGATTATGAAAAATTACTCAACCAAATTATATCAAGACGTACATAAATTGTGAGAGGGGCTTATCATTAAAATCCACACTTTTCAATAAGCCTCCCAGTTCCACATGCCACATAGAAATAGTATTACCTTTATAAATAATATTCAAACTGTCAAATTTGTTTAGTTTTCAATAATGTAACTAAACTATTGCAATGTTAATGATATAGTTTTCAGTTGTAAAATCCTCCATTTTTGCTATATGCTTGTTGTTTTTGTATACATTCAAGCATGTGAAATAAATAAATCAAAATTCGATTCAATTCAACAAGAACTCATTTCTTGATATAAAGAATGGGACTCGGTGATATTTTGAATTCTAATCCTTGATATCACAGAGTTTAAAATTCAAAATTCATAATAGGGTTTTCCATCAGTCCGGGAATTTAAGTAAAAAGTTTAAGTCTGGATAACGAATAATTACTGAACCAAATTATATTAAGATGTACATACATTGTGAGAGGGGCTTATCATTACAATCCACGCTTTTCAATAAGCCTCTCATTTCCACATGTCACCTAGAAATAGTCTTACCATCAATCACGTTCAAACTGTCAAATTTGTTTAGTTTTCAATATTGTAACTAAACTATTGCAATGCTTATAGCTTTCAGTTGTAAGATCCTCTATTGTTGTTATATGGTCGTTGTTTGTGTATACAAGCAAGAATGTGAAATAAATAAAATTTAAATTCGATTCAATTCAACAAGAAATCATTTCTTGATATAAAAAATGGAACTCTGTGATATTTTGAATTCTAATCCTTGATATTACAGAGTTCAAAATTCAAAATTCATGATAGGGTTTTCTATCAATCCGGGAATTTAAGTAACAAGTTTTATAAGTACGGCTAAAATTCAATACACTTCATATATGCATCAACGTACATATTAGGCCATGTATACTTGTCTAAAATATTGTTCTCAATATCTTAAGGGATGTTCAAAGTGAGTCCGAACTGCGTCATGTTCCCATAATATTTGTAAAGATGAATACCTACGCTCAATTCACCCGTTTCTATACTAAATTGTAATTGAAAAAACTGTCTTGTGTATTTCATAAAAACCTCAAGTTTCTTTTGGTGCTTAATATAGGCCTATGTGAGTGCCTATAAGTAAAGCAATGTAATAACAATTGGCCTGATATGATTAAAAAAATAAACCATCACTGTAAAGTAGGTCGTTGATATATTTTTTGACCATGTATTGTTTTTTTAAAAAAAACAAGAGATAATATTCAATACTAAACGCACACCTGCACAAGTCTACTACCCCTTTTCCTTAAGTTAGTCCTTATTACTATATACTTTGATTATACAGTTTCGAAAATTAAAAAGAGTACGTATTATATCCTGCATCAAAAATTTGTTGGCTTTTGATTGGTTGAGAGCTTGTCACATGACAACTATTTTTAGAAAGTACTATGTGAGAGTACTATTTGGGAGTTGAAAAAGAAATGTGAATTTTTTTTTTAATATAATTTTTTTTTTTCGTTTCTTAATTTAATGAAATCAAAATATTTTAAATCTTTTTAGATAAAAATTGACATTTTTTGGTTCTAATTTTTTTTTCTCCCCAAAAATGTTTTTTTCTTAAATTTATTTTTTAATAAAATGAATTGATGATGCAGGATATAAAACAAATATACCATGTCTTCTATTCGAGGTATTGGTTAAAACTATGGGCCTTTTTCATTTCTTAATTTAATGAAAACAAAATATTTTAAATTTTTTTAGATAAAAATTGACATTTGTTTGTTCTAACTTTTTTTTCTCCCCAAAAATGTTTTTTTTTTTTAATTGATTTTTTAATAAAATGAATTGATGATGCAGGATATAAAACAAATATACCATGTCTTCTATTCGAGGTATTGGTTAAAACTATGGGCCTTTTTCGTTTCTTAATTTAATGAAAACAAAATATTTTAAATTTTTTTAGATAAAAATTGACATTTGTTTGTTCTAACTTTTTTTTCTCCCCAAAAATGTTTTTTTTTTTAATTGATTTTTTAATAAAATGAATTGATGATGCAGGATATAAAACAAATATACCATGTCTTCTATTCGAGGTATTGGTTAAAACTATGGGCCTCGGTGACTCCAAAAGTACCATTACTATTGGAGTCACCTCTTGCGCATAGTTTTAACCAGAACCTCTCAAGACAGTGTATATTTGTATACTATTTATGAGAAAAGCATGTTGGCTGCAAAATTACTATTCCTATAGAAACACGATGAAAATGGACGCAATATTTGATTTTTTTTATAAAAAATGTTTATTTTATCTGATGAAAGTGGGATCTGCCCTGGAGGAAGAATAATGAATAAACACAGATTATTGGGTTGTCCAGAGATTTGGGTGTATTGGATTGTCATATCATATATTGTCATTCGTATGGAGAATCCTTTCTCATAGGTTCGGTTGAAGCAAGCAGCCATTTAATTGAGATCTGCCTTGTATTTTTTTTTCAAGGGATTTAACAATGTTATTATGGAAAGCTGTTATAGCATCTTTAACAATATTTTGTAAATGATACTTTAAAAGGCATTAAATGTTGATTCAAATCATTCATTTTTTCTATTATCAAGGAGATTTCATGTTCTTACATCACCTTTACATCACCTGGATTGAGTGTGGCAAATGTAGATCAATGTCTTGATAAAGTACATTATTTTAGTGCCGCGGCGGGACTCGAACCGCGGACCTTGTGATCGATAGTCCGGTGACGTGTCCACTCGACCACGACACCTATACGAGTCAAGAATTCATACGTAAACGAATGTGAATACGAAGATTCAAATGTGCTATGTCCACAGAATATGGCCGCGGGTCTTTTTCGATGTACCTTAAAATATTAGGTTCATTCAAAGTTCAATTGAGTAGCAGGTACCCAGTTAAAGTGGAGGTTATGTATGGGGTGTTCATATAACACTTATAAGTGCTTAAAAAACAGGTGCTGTTCAAGGAGTTGCACCCTCCATGGTTATTCAGCCCTTAAAGTGCTTAAAACAGCACTTAAATATTTAGGGTGTATCATACTTTGAGGTTCAAGTAATAATAAGATTAATTATTTCCAGATACTCATGCTAGGTTTAATATCAACAAACTTTGTAATCTGGTAGTGCGAAACACAGTTAAAAGGAAGTATTTTATATTTTAAAGCACACTTCAGGAGTCATGTTGAGCTAGTAACTATGGCCGTATCACAGTATTAATCGCTCTTCGTGAGAGACAAAACGCGAAAAGGGTATATACACTGATTTAAATGACTTTGTTAACCGGGATACTATTGCAAAGTTTTGAAAGGACATATGATTTTCATACGAAATCGATGAAGATCAATACAACACTACATAATGCATGTTTTAACATGAATATTTTAACTGCTTAAAGAGTATGAAGAGAAAGCATGTAGGAAAACAAGCATAACATAATACGTCAGTAAGAAATAATACATGGTCTAGATAAAAACAGCCTCAGGAGGGCATACAAGCACTTTAGTATTCTGGATAAACAGAAAAACAAAAAAGTACCGACAAATGTAGGACTTTTTTTTGGATTAATTTTTTTTTAAATAGGGAATTGTGATCCATATGATGTATCTATAAAGGTGAAGAAAATCTAGACCGGACAAAGGTGAAGGTTTTATTAGAGAAATAAGAGGAAGAAGTGTTGGTGACTTTTGCTACAAGATCGTAAACAAGTAAACTTCGCATCATTTATATGAATACCACCCTCATATTTGGTTGGTTTTAAAGGCAAAGACCAGTTATGGTCATGCGATTGCATTGTGAAAGAAACGTTGTGGAATCGATCAGAAAAGGTTGATCATCTAGCATCTAGCATCTGCAAGGTTCTGGAATCATCAAAATGATCAGAAATTTGGCCCATTCTTTGTAAAGTTACAAGCACTATACACAGAAAGATGTATATGGGACTACCCTATATCTCTCACAGACCATGAGAGAAACAAATTTACCAAATATATGAATTAGTAGGCGGTTTCCCGGCAAATTTTTTATCATCATGTATTAGTCAAAACATATTCTTTCACATGATTGGTAATGAGAGCTTCCATTTCATTTTTTGAAATTGGGGCGTTTCCAATACTGGTCTTTACCTTTAATAGAAGCAGAAATATTTGTTAAGCTTGTTGGTCCAGGACGATTAGGAGGAGCTCGCAAGAAACACCACAGCATTTCCAATTTGTTTTTCACTTATGACAACTTTACAAATTCATAACTTTCCTATTTTCAATCGGATATTGCTTTCACCAATTTGTTTCTCTTATTGTTTTCTGTTTCATTCTGTTTTCATTCTTCTGTTTTCATTCAAACCAAGACGATATCAGAGTGGACTTCCTCGCTATTAAAAGACTTTGTGCTTTTGGGCATCCGAGACAGATCTGTCTGTTCAAGATCAAAATACTTTTAAAATGTAGCAATACCTTCCCTTTTCGTAGTAGGTATCACCACATCCTCTTTGATATGTATTTGCCCTTTCTATTTAATAGAAGAAAATAATATTCAAAATATCGGATATTGGATAAAATAATAAGTGGGTGTTGAACGGGTTTTATTTACAGAAATACAGATCCTAATTTGGAAATCGAGATCACCTTTTTGGGGGAGAAGACATTTCTGCTAGAACTTGGGTATCTTCGTTTCATGTAATTTTAGTTCTCGAGACCTAGCGAAGTAATTAGATTATTATTGACTGCTTAAAAAAAAAACATCGACGTCCTCAATTTACCTAATTATAAGTAATTCTAGTGATATCTACCCACAAAGAGTTGGAATTTCATAAACGAGACTTAAAATAAGTGACATTTTTGCATGTTACAGAGTATTAGGTTTCCAATTAATATATATAGTCTATTTCTTGAATGTCCATATATCGCAACGGGGTAATAGTTGCTTAATTAACAGCGTTTTCATATGAATAGCCGTCATTGCACATTAAAATGATTAGCAATGTAATTTAAATTATAATAAGCCCTGCGCTCACTGACATTGCCAATGTTTTGTTTCATGTTTTATAATTGATAGAGTTATACATCAAAATGTAATGAGCGTTGACAAGTTTCCCATACTTGTTCTTGTTCTTCATTTTAGTTACAGAGGAAAGAAATACTTCCGGATCCATATTCACTGTCCATCATATGCACTGAAAATACGTTAATCTATATCAGAAAGAGATCATTAAACACTCTGATATTTTGAGGCAGAGCAGTGTTTTTCCCAAAAGATTTAGTAGTTTGATAGCTTCAGTCTAGGAGATATAGAAACCATAAATATTAAAATAGTCTACTCTTAGCTCGCAGCCGTAGCATTAATACAATCAGTTCATTAGAATGTTTTTGCATGGTGAGAAATTACGTCACAAAATCAAGCAATTAATAGACTCCTGAGGTATGAAAACAAAATCAAGACGTTATTAAGATTAGCTAAAGCGAGAGGGATTTCAAAATCTTGGTCATGAAACCAGATAAAAGTATGGTTTTGATCATAACAAAAGTAATATTAACCTCATTTGTATTTTCTCTATACTATAGGATAATGTATGTGAAATCCAGTCTGTCTGAGATACTTTAACATTAGTTTAAAGACAGAAATAACTACAAGATTGTATAGTGGTGCATAATGAGTGCAATTAATGTCTTCTGCCGTATGTTTAGTGTCACTCCCCTGCACAATAGCATACAAGGTTCAAGGGTATACTAAAAATACACTTGAAGACAAAGTTCGTGTACGGAGGCTTATTGAAGGACCGGCAGGGGAGGAGACGATGGGAACGACCTCTTCCATTCAATGTAGAGATTGTTAACTAAAGAGCGCACAGGGGGGATGCAGGGGGTACGACCGTGTACATTACAATTGCTAATCAAACAATGATTGAAGCTGACAGCGCTGTAAGGAAAGCAATAGGACTGCATGTGGCGTTGAATGGTCACCACGTAACAAGAAATCATCTACAGAATTAGATAATAAAAGATTTCTCAACATCTAGATTTTTATAGCAATATACACTGTCGCTCATAAAGGTGGAATATTTTATTTTTGCCCCAATTTATGGAATTATTTTAAAAATTATAAAAAAAATAATAGATCTAGATAATAGTATACATTCTCAGATTTTATTGAATAATAATTTGCCAATGTGTGTTTTGCGGGACTGCTAAAGCATGTGTATGCTACTATGCTTATTAACTAGGGGACCTATGCCCTTAAGTCATAAATGACAGTAATGAGGATTACTGCCCCACAAAAGGGCACTAATATAGCACATCGACATGTTTTTGATCCTGGGGCCTTACAGTTACGAGGCCATTGTTTTGTCACTGAACCATGACTGTACGCAGCGGGGGCTAGGGTAGGGGGCAGTTTCCATAAATTAAAAAAAAAAAATTATTGCATTTTACCCCGGTCCCCAATATAAAAAAAAATCCTCTGGACGGCCATGCATTATGGCTCAAGGCATGGGTTACTAACGATGTTTATACGTTCCATGTACCTTATCTTTCCTCCCTCTATCCGTTTTCAGCTGCAGCGGATGTGAGTTGCGAGGATGCCCAGAGGATGCAGAAAGGATACAGCGGACGTTAACGGATGATAACGGACATAGAACGTTTGTTGCTCGTATTTGTCGCGGATTTACATCGTACACGGCGGAAGTTCATCCGTTCTAAAAGTTTTGTGCAGCTCAAAACTTTTTGCGCGGATGAAAACACGGTGGACGGATGCTCGATGCATAGCGTTTTCCAACGGATGGCAAGATTTGTTTACGTTTTACATCCTCTTTGCATCCGTAAGTGCAGTGGGACCGGGCCTTTAGCAACTAAAAGTATTTCCATACATTGTGCACCTGAGGTGTCAACAGATCCATGTCGATTGGTAATTGTGTTTCTTTACCAAAGCACTTGCCTTTTTTCATCCATGGTTTTGAAATGAAACATCGCGGTTAATTTAAACACGACAACATAAAAATAACAAGGTTTGATTACTTCTGTTTTGACAAATGCAATCGCTAACAGCCTCATTCTTCATTACCTTCCGCCCCGCAAATGACAATGCAATTTAAAGCGTAAAAACCTCGTACGCCTTCACGAATTAGAATGCACCTGTTAACACAAGGAAGTCTGAGCCACATTCTGCGCGAAAACCCCCCACATATTTTTTGGGTACAAATTGATTAAGAATGTATCAGCCAACCACCACAACCCTCTCTCTTGCAAAACAAAAAGTTTGAAGGTTTTGTACCGTGGATTAATCAACCAAATAATAAATAAAAAGAAGATAGGCAAACCTCTTTGGGGAGAAAGAGGAACAAACCAATTCAACTTGTCATTTAACAACTCTGACGTAGAATATGATAGGGAAGGCAAAATCTGGGCCGTATACTTCCTTTTGTCAATAGATGCATTCTAGTCGTGACCGTGTATGGGCTTGTACGCTCTAGATTGCACTGTCACTTGTGGGTTGGAAGGTAATTAAGAATGAGGGTGTTTGCGATGGAATTGTAATGGCAAAGCCGTTCGGCTACTTGATTGATGGGTAAAAACGGGCAAAAAATATCCTACCCAAATTTAAGACTTAGATTGTGAAACAGCTTTTGAATCGAATACAACGTGCAATTGTATATGATTGTCTACTTCATGTATACTTTGTGTATGCTTCGTGTATGTTCTGCTACTGCAATTTGAATTGTCAAAGGTGATTAAAACAAAGTGCGATTTCACATTGACGGGATTAAAGAGGATATTTTTTTTTTAATTCACCAAATCCCCTAAAATACCAACCGCTCATATTTTGTATAAACATTTTCATTTTGTTGTTGGTGGATGATTTGCATATACATGTTGTATTGTAAATGTTGGAAATGTTGTTTGGGATCGAAGTGACTTGACGTAATATAATTCAAGACTATAACACAAATATTACGCTTAGAGACATGAGCATACAATATTAGCTATTTTACCCTGTTACCAAACCTTCAACAATTGATTTACATCTTGTTCGATTTGATACTCGTAGTTTGGTTGACTTTTATTCTAAATGTTGATGCAAGCCTTGCAAAGGTATTGATGAATTGGAAAAGCAATAAGAAAGTCATATCACATACTTTTATACAGCACAAATAACAGTTATCATTTAGTTACTTTTCGTTTGTTTAATTGTTTCTTTATTTATATATGATTATATTATATGTGTTTTGTTCATGTTTGCTTTTGCTAATTCTAATCTTAATAGATCGACGACATAGTGTTTTCGATATAATAAGAGTGGAATTCGAAAAATAAAACAAAGGAATGATACTTATTGTTTCCTCGATTCATATGCCACTTTAAATTTGTAATGGAAGTACAACAAATTCATTTTGTATTGATTATTCGTATTGTTTGTCTGTTTTCCGTGGCTGCTAAGAGAGCAAGTCTATGATTGTTATTAAGTAACCAGGGGACCGACGGTTCTAAGTCCTCTTCGAAGGACGTGGTAATGATAAATAATGCCTTACAAAATGGCACTAGCGCATCGACTTAATTTTAAACCCGGGACCTCCCGGTTACGTGACCACTGCTCTGCCAATGTGCTATCGCGCCACTTTATAAAGTGTATATGCTTTGCATTGTCGACCTTTTTACCTGCAGTACAATAATCATTCATGGTGAAATCCTATTTATTATCATCAATTTTATTTCCACATAAAATCCCTTCTAGGCATACCCCTTGATATAGGAGATTAAATTAAAAGAAAAACAAGAGATTTATTTTTTTAAATAGCCCTTTGGCACCGATTTTGCCCTGTGAAAAAGGTTATAAAGAGCATAACCGGTAGAAAAGATAGTCAGAAAACCAAGCGATAAAAATAAGACAGGTTGTAGAGGAAAAGTGGAATCCCGTTTGTATTGGTGTAATGGATGTGGCCGTAAAAGGATAAATACGACCGTCGAGGGAGTGTTGTCAATCCAAATAGACGCTCGTTTAGAGGAGAATCAGTGCATGTACCTTAAGGCTTTCTGAAGAGAACCTGTCTGGAATCTAAACAGAATACAAACAGAATCAACAGGCCAATCCAGGGATCCCACGTACTACATGCAACCGACAAATACAAGTGGAACAGCAATTCTTGGGTAGTGGTTTAACGACTAAGTAACCCTATAATAGTAATTACTCCGACCACGCTGTTGAATTCCAGACTTTCACTCATCGAATTGGAGGGGAAAATGTTCAACAATGTAAGTTAATTAATTAAATTTATGATAACGGGAAAATTGGAATTCGGGGGACAAAGGGAATGGACCAATACACTGTGTTGAAGTACAAAAATAATGCCCCATGCAGTATTACACGAATTAATGTGAACACACTATTGGTATATGATCACACTACCGAACGGGTAATGATATGTTATCTAATGGAAAAAAGGGACCCTATCGGGCGTGTTATAGTATCACAACAAAATGTTATTTTTCTACTTACCAGGTGATCATAATGGAATCACATACAAACTTAAACACACTACCACACGAGCTTTGGTATCATACAAAGATATGAACACACTACCACATGAGATTTGGTATCATACAAAGATATAAACACACTACCACATGAGCTATGGTATCATACAAAGATATGAACACACTACCACATGAGATTTGGTATCATACAAAGATATGAACACACTAACACACGATCTATGGTATCATACAAAGATATGAACACACTTCCACACGAGCTATGGTATCATACAAAGATATAAACACACTTCCACACGAGCTATGGTATCATACAAAGATATGAACACACTACCACATGAGATTTGGTATCATACAAAGATATGAACACACTACCACATGAGCTATGGTATCATACAAAGATATGAACAAACTACCACATGAGATTTAGTATCATACAAAGATATGAACACACTACCACATGAGATTTGGTATCATACAAAGATATGAACACACTACCACATGAGCTATGGTATCATACAAAGATATGAACAAACTACCACATGAGATTTAGTATCATACAAAGATATGAACACACTACCACACACGCTATGGTATCATTTAAAGATATGAACACACTACCACACGAGCTATGGTATCATACAAAGATATGAACACACTAGCACATGAGCTATAGTATCATACAAAGATATGAACACATTAGCACACGAGCTATGGTATCATACAAAGATATGAACACACTAGCACACGAGCTATAGTATCATACAAAGATATGAACACACTACCACACCAGCTATGGTATCATACAAAAATATGAACACACTACCACATGAGATTTGGTATCATACAAAGATATAAACACACTACCACATGAGATTTGGTATCATACAAAGATATGAACACACTACCACACGAGCTATGGTATCATACAACGATATGAGCACACTAGCACACGAGCTATGGTATCATACAAAGATATGAACACACTTCCACACTAGCTATGGTATCATACAAAGATATAAACACACTACCACACGAGGTATGGTATCATTCAAAGATATGAACACACTTCCACACGAGCTATGGTATCATACAAAGATATGAACACACTTCCACACGAGCTATGGTATCATACAAAGATATGAACACACTACCACACCAGCTATGGTATCATACAAAGATATGAACACACTACCACATGAGATTTGGTATCATACAAAGATATGAACACACTACCACATGAGCTATGGTATCATACAAAGATATGAACAAACTACCACATGAGATTTAGTATCATACAAAGATATGAACACACTACCACATGAGATTTGGTATCATACAAAGATATGAACACACTACCACATGAGCTATGGTATCATACAAAGATATGAACAAACTACCACATGAGATTTAGTATCATACAAAGATATGAACACACTACCACACACGCTATGGTATCATTTAAAGATATGAACACACTACCACACGAGCTATGGTATCATACAAAGATATGAACACACTAGCACACACGCTATGGTATCATTTAAAGATATGAACACACTAGCACACGAGCTATCGTATCATACAAAGATATGAACACACTACCACACGAGCTATGGTATCATACAAAGATATGAACCCACTACCACACGAGCTATGGTATCATACAAAGATATGAACACACTACCACATGAGATTTGGTATCATACAAGGATATGAACACACTACCACATGAGATATGGTATCATACAAAGATATGAACACACTACCACACGAGCTATGGTATCATACAAAGATATGAACACACTACCACACCAGCTATGGTATCATACAAAGATATGAACACACTACCACACGAGCTATGGTATCATACAAAGATATGAACACACTACCACACCAGCTATGGTATCATACAAAGATATGAACACACTACCACACCAGCTATGGTATCATACAAAGATATGAACACACTACCACATGAGCTATGGTATCATACAAAGATATGAACACACTACCACATGAGATTTGGTATCATACAAAGATATGAACACACTACCACACGAGCTATGGTATCATACAAAGATATGAACACACTACCACACGAGCTATGGTATCATACAAAGATATGAACACACTACCACACCAGCTATGGTATCATACAAAAATATGAACACACTACCACATGAGATTTGGTATCATACAAAGATATGAACACACTACCACATGAGATTTGGTATCATACAAAGATATGAACACACTACCACACCAGCTATGGTATCATACAAAAATATGAACACACTACCACATGAGATTTGGTATCATACAAAGATATGAACACACTACCACATGAGATTTGGTATCATACAAAGATATGAACACACTACCACACCAGCTATGGTATCATACAAAAATATGAACACACTACCACATGAGATTTGGTATCATACAAAGATATGAACACACTACCACATGAGATTTGGTATCATACAAAGATATGAACACACTTCCACACGAGATATGGTATCATACAAAGATATGAACACAACTACAAAGGCAAAAAATGAATATCATAACTATGATGTGAAGGGCCATACATAATTGTATAAACATTTCAATCACGCTGAACGAATTGCCTTAAAGCGGGACTGCACTACTTGTAGCTACTTGCGCCCTCTATAAAAACAAACACTACCTAAGTGGTACCCGTTGGTCCCCCATGGTCCCCATTTTCTTATGATAATTGAGAGCTATTTTTATGAGATAACCACCTGTCAGCGACCAACTAGTGTAGATAGGCTTTAAATACTTATTATTAGTTAGTTGTTAATTATCATCCAACATTTGAATATATGGCGCCAAACAGATTGACTCATTACAATGGATGTCATTATAAATATCATCAATTTGATTTCATTACTTCATTTTTTATTATGATTAATATATTATTCCATCCTTCGGCGTCATTTCAATCTAATGTAATCTATATCAGCGTCATTAAACTGCTGGTCTTTCCAGAGCATGATAGATTCCTGGACACCTCGTTTATTTTCTTGATAGTTCAAGTTCACTTTATAACCAGGTTGATAACTTTGGCTCGACGGATCTTTCTTAATTCAAACAATCCTGACATTGCACATCTTTGAAAATCTGGTTTTATACATCGTAGTCTCCATCTTGTAGTTTCAATTTTGTCCTGATAAATACGTAAAGGGCATGCTCGTTAATGCCCTCACAGACACGCAGACGTGCACCCAATTTTACACCCACACGCACACCCTTGCACACGAATCCCATCGCACCCCGACACGCACGAACACCTACACAAACAAACGTACACACTCACAAACTGTGGATGTATTTTAAAAGAAAGACCAAGGTTAATTTAACTATGTATATCAGATATCTTCTGATCGCATTTGCTATAAGCTCATTTCACACATCATTTACACAACACACTAAAACCAAAAGGATTAATTATTGGATATAACACCTATCGCATTTGGATAGTCATTGACATTTTTGGACATTAGATTTTTGCAAGGAATAATAGGTTGTTACCTGAAGAGAGCGGGAGAATCGATATAAATTGGAGCAATTTTCAGCTTCACTTACGGTTAGAGTTCAAGGTCAAGTTACATGGCTCCTGATTGATAATCCTTTCGGACATGTCTTTAGTTGGAAGTCGTTAACGACGGGTTCAAGGAGCCAACCAATTGCGGATTCATCACACTGTCTCCTATCGTAATTGTTTTAATTATGCATGTGGCAGTCCTACCCAATTTACAAGGCAACCGTTCAAAACGAATTGCAAGCATCATTATCTTGTGAATTATTTATTGGTCATATCATTTTCTCAATCACCGGAGGATGACTAATGTCATAGGCATAGGCCTGTAGATGAATTGATATTTACTGTATTTCGTTTCATTTCATTTCATTTCAAGTAAACATTTAGTTTCCATTTCTTTTCGCATTTTCGAATAAAAAACTGTGAAAATAATTTACGGGTGGCAACTTCGCTAAACAAACGCTCGTGGCGAAAGTGCCGTAAACAATTTATTTTTTAAATTCCAATATATTTTAGAATTAACTTTACATGGGTCAAAATAATGAATAACAGAATGTGATGAAAATACCAAGGACATACGAACACATACACATAGGACAAACGAAGACACAAAAAGGAAGAAGAGACAAACAGAAAAGAAAAACACGGAAAACCTGTCACACACAAAATCTAGTATTAACACCAGATACTTATATTATACAATTTCTTTTAGATACATGAAGCAACCGAATAGTTTGAAACTATGAAGGAAACAAATACCCAAATTCTCTTTTTTTCATGGCTATGTATTGAATTGATATTTAATCATTGCTTTAATACACAACACATCCCCAAATAGATAACTACACACCACCTCCAAGTTAATACAAGCACTGAATTGTTTGCTTCGGAGTAGACTACACTTTGGCTGCGGTGGTCACATGTTACTATACTAAGAACTAAGACATTTGTAACATATACAACTGTAATTGATTACGACACAGCGAGTTAAAGAGAATGTACATGTATATGTAAATGTTTAAGTTAGCATAGCCGCATACAAAAGAATTTACATCTCTCGCCTAATAGTAACCTTGTATTTTCATCCTGAAATAGGCGAGGAGCCAAAGCGAGGCAGCAAAAGTCTTGGCACCATTTTAGTATTAACAATAAATTGTCATGAAAATATAGTAACAGGAAGAAAAAAAAGACCACGTCGTTGCCTGAATTGCTGCCGAATATCAGTCCACCAAATATTAGTCATTTTAAAGTTCTCATAGGTGCTGTAGCATCCCCTCCCACCCAAACCTCGCCTGGTCCACCATAGAGGGCCTTTGATGTTGGCATGCATCATGTGATTACTGAGAAGGGATATAGGGAGAACTAGTGAGTAAGAAAATGAGGAAAGACAAGGTCACATAGAAGAAATTAAGGGAATGACTGATTGATAAAGGAAAAGATCTTGAAGAGAAAAGAGGGAAAGTGATAGAGATTCGCATTTAAATGTTATGTCCTCGGGTGCATTTTCCAAAGGACATGACACGAAGAAGGTTCATTAGATTGAAATTGACCTCTCAGTGCAATGAATCCCAGCGGTATGAGGATGTGGCTGAGGGGACTGTAGCCCCTCCCCTCCCCCTTGCCCCAACATCTCCGATGATTTTGTAGGAACCGATATTCGGGCGACTATTACCTAATTTTCGGGCAGCGGAGTGATGTGTTTTTTTCTTTTTGAATGTTCGTCTTAATGTCATTTTAATCAAATATTTACTTTGCCACTAAAATGCAAAGTCACAATTTCAGAAGTTCGCAAGTTTTATTTCGGCAGGAAGCAGCCACATGACAGACGTCAGCCCTTCAACAAAATTGTGACGATTCGCAAAGTTCGAGCAGCGTAGTACAATTTCGGACGCTTGGGATTACCTGAAAATTACTTAAAATGGAACTCTCCTCACCTCACACCTTATTTTTGTTTATCTGATGTGTCTTTTTTTCTTACTCGTTTGTTTGTCTATAATGCAAACTTCTCAAGAAGCTAAATGCCGTATTGAGCCGTGTACATGTAAGCAGAGAAAGAGAACACTTTTGTCCTGTGGAGCATTAAAGACACGGCTAGGGTGTGTCGGGTTACATTCTTCTGGGGGTACAGTCTATGAAGATCAAGAATCTTGAGGAGCATTGAATTGTAGGTTAAACATTCTGAAGAATAGAAAGGATGCTCTAAAAAGCGGTTAGCACAATAACGTGCATGATTTCAATTTCTCCGTATGGGACCCTCTTCAGACCCCTCCAAATCGTGACAAGCCTAGGGTGTTACTTAAAGTGACAACTTGGTGCAATAGAATATGTCTTGCAAGTAGCAAGTAGCCTTTTTTCAAAGAAGCTTTTAAACGCTCTTGTCTTTATCAAAAGAATTTTATTTCTGTTTCTCTTGCGCCTGATTGGCAACAAAACACCATACAGTACCAAAGCACACTCAGGCTGTTAATATCATCTTCTGACGGACAATGCACAAACGTATATCAGGGAAAAGGTCTTGGAAAAGGACTGACATTAAGTTAGCAATCATGGTGTTGTTGAAAACAACTAGATCTTATTCCACAGCATCTGTCGAAGGGATTCGTTATTTCGCCATATAAAAGTGGTATAAGCATCACATGGCTTATCTTTTATTAAAGCTTATCTGCTGTAGAGTACAGGAGGGATTAGACTGCCCTGCAAGGTCACTGGACAGGTGGTTATCTCATCAACTCAGCTCTCAGTTAACATAAGAAAAAAAGGATCATGGGGAACCAATGGTCACCGATTAGGCATTGTTTGTTATATAGAGAGCGCAAGTAGCTACAAGTAGTGCAGTGGGCCTTTAAAGCCAACTACCAATTACCAGCACATCTGTGAAGAAAGCAACTTACAAAGAGAGAGAGAGACTGGGAGGCCTATGCGCACACATGACTTGCAGACCAGATGAAGTAGTTTGTATTATTTTCCACTCTGTGTTAGTTGATTCCCATGGCAACCCGTTATTGAGCCGGGTTGTTGAATGCATGCCGTGTTATGGTTGGCAGATCATGGGAGTTAGATGGTGTGATGGGCTGATGATATACGTGACTCGTTTGTACGATTCCTCACGCTACAAAAGAGCATATATACACCCGAGCGATCACCAGTCTCATGTGACATTAGAAACCGTATGCTTCGAATGACCGCAGGCTTGTTTATCAGAGTTAACGATACTGTTGTTTTTACGTCTGACTCTCAGCCGTACGTCTTATACCCGGCTACACGCACGTAAGGAATATCGAAAGAAAACGTTGCTGACCCTCCCACCTCACGACTGCAACATGACTTTTCCGCAGAACCCTCCTCCATTTCAACGAAACGTCGAAGGCATTTGTCCCGTCCTCCTGGCCCCGCCCAAATTTCTGTTACCTACTTGCACGTTATATTGACAAACATTCAGACCTCTCTTGAAAAAATATGAAATACATCTTTGTTTTAATTTCAGTATCAAAAGAGATTCTTTATCAAAACCAACGAATGAATATACATGTAGATTCAAACTTACCTAAATCATATCTTGCTAATTATTTAAAATAAAGATAATTTCCGATTCGCATTATGTGGTTGAATTTATCTTATAATTTTTTTTTCTTTGTTCGAATATTTATATTTGATCTCCATCTTCACCACGGTTTCAGTCTCTGTCTCTGTCGCAGCATGTGTATCATTATCTCTCTTCATCTCCCTCTCTATCTCTACCTCAGTATCTCCCCTCTCTCTCTCTCTCTCTCTCTCTGTCTCTCTCTCTCTCTCTCTGTCTCTCGTCTATGTGTGTCTGCCTCATCATCTCTCTCCCTCTATCTCTCTCTCTTCTCTCTCTCTCTCTCTCTCTCTCTCTCTCTCTCTCTCTCTCTCTCTCTCTATCTCTCTATCCAGGGGATGTGGCAAAGTGGGAAATGCGGTGAATTTGTATCCGGAGGGTATTTAGTTTATCGAGAGCGCCTGATCCTAAGTTTACTGATCACTCTTTCATGACATGCAAAAGTAGGTGACAGACACATAAGTAAAAAGAGAGTTGACCGGCCTCCATTTTGATGACGTTTAGTATTACGTTGTGGTTTTAAAAAACAAAATATTCAGATGCAGTCCTCAAAAAGTGTTTGATGCATCTAATAGCTTGGATATATCGGATAACCTCAAATGTAAATCTAGAGCAACATTTGAAACAAAATTCCATCTATTAATCTATGAGAAAGGAATTTACAGGCCGAAACTGCTGCAATACAGAATTAAGAAATATATTTAAAAATTGGCTTGTAAAAGTGCTTAAATCTCAATTTTCATTGTCTTCTGACAGTCAGCAAGGTTCCTGCGAGAAGAAGGAGTGCCCGCGGAAAAATAGAAATCTGGGATTTTGTTTGCGCATATGCCCCTCCCCGAGCCTGAAGAGGATTGAGTTTGAGAAATCCCTTATTGATTGTCTCTTAGAACTTCCTCGCAAAAATAGTTAAATTAGTCTACGATGTAGTGCAAGTAGACTAGGCGTTGTGGCGTGCGCCTGTAATCCAGCTAACAACGGAAGTTACAACCTGAATCAGCCGAGGAAGCAGGTTCGAATCTGAGTCACGTCTTTCGGATGGTGACGTTTAAAGATCGGTCCCCAGACGTATATAATCATAACTGATTGATACGCGTCTGTAAAAACTAAATACACACACGCCCGTAGGTTAGGGATTATGAAAAACAGTCCCCAAATCATATTAGATCCTATTAAAAATTATATACTTTATGGTTAACATTTTTGTTTGTTTTTCGTCTTCCGCAGTGCGCATTCCAGTAATAAAAGCGCTATTAATAAAAAAGTCCCTTTCTCAGCAATGTTTAGCTAAAGATGTAAACAGAAAAACAACATAGTACGTCCGTGATAATCTAATATCACTCGCTGCTGCTTCGAAAGGCAATCTCGCGAGAAGCAAGTAAAATAAATAAGATGGAATTCAGACGATCCTCCAACGTTGAGAGATCAAAACGCGATGACAGAATAGATCGACAACCCTCTAGAAACAGAGGTTGACGGACTTGAAGCAATATTTTGGGGGTGTTCCCTGAAGAGACGCTATACGATCCAATGAGCTGAGACAGATGGAGTCTCCCAATGCGACCACCATTTTAAGATGACACTTGCAGTGTTTGTGTTTATTAGGTCGCATGTCAGCAGAGACCCGATGCCTTATCCGGGCAAAATGTCAAACAGTTCATCTTTAAGATGTCATTGATCCCTGTCTGTCTTACTTTCCGTTGAATAGACGCCATCTTTAATTGTGGGAAGTAGGAAACATATTGAAGTATTTTGTCTTCATCACGTGTGAGTTAGGTCCAACGTGGGTGGCCGGGGCATTTGAAAAATGGCACTCGAACCCTAATAATAGTAATGATGATACCAATAACAGTGCTACCGCTACTACTACTGTAGCTTCTGCTGATACTGCTAGTGCTACCACATCTATTATTATAACCATAATTATTCAATAATTAACATGATAATAATTATAATAGTAATAATAATAATTATAATAATAATAATGTTGTGATGATGATGACAGTGATCAGGAAAAAACCTTTAAAAAGCGCTGTACGCCTTAAATAATCCGAATTATAATATTGGGTAATTGTTTTGTGTTGTAAGGGGCCTATTAAAACTGATTTTCTGATATCGAGGAATATTCATTTGTAGTTACTATCATGTTCTTTATGTAAGGTCAAAATTTCAAATGGAGACGCATGTGTAGCATTATTCGGAAAAAAAAGGTATCGGGAATATTGCAGTTGTCTATTCATTATAGTGATCCCTAAACAGATCTTGATTTTGACGGGAAAAATATATAGGAAGGGTACATAGGTGGGGAAAATTTGAGAGTTGTAAAAGTTTGTATCAAATATCATGCTGTACTTTGTGTGACGCAAGAGGCGAATATAAATATATAATATCATAGTTTATGACACCCACTCGCAAATGGGAATTATGATAGGCATCTGTTTAAAGGAATAATGCCAACTTAATGGTTGCGACGATCGGAGGATTGTATTCCCAACTCCAGGAGCATGATAGATTGAATCATCGTGAAGAATCTCATAAGACATCTTTTCATCTTTACTTCTATCTATCGTCTACTCGTGACACTTGGTAACAATCTTTGTCGACAAACTCTCCACATCATAGGCTTAAATCGTGATATGTATTTTTCAATGATTTTGATAGCATCACATCCATCATAATTTGAGATATCTTATGAAAATACAGGGCAATGCAAACACGCCGGCGAAATAATGAAACTAGTTACTTTAAGAATAAATGCATTTCTTTTGACATCTTTATTCCCTTCAAAGGTGAAACAAAAAGAGCGGATAAATCTCTAGACCCATTCATCTTTGAGAAAATATGGGTAAAAATGAATGTAGATTTAAGCAGAAACAGTTTTTTAAAAATCCAGGAAATGAAATACTTTGCCTATGGGTCACTGCCGTCCCAGACGCCATGTAGATTGCGAGAGGGTAGAAGCAATCCATAGAGTAATAAATGAGTCCACAAGGGAATGGTGACATATTTTGACTGGTTTGTAGGAGAACAATCCTTCAATCTCGTAATAAATCTCAATGAATACAAACTATTTGGCTCTGTTTTCTCCCATAAATCTAGATAGGATTCATCAAGAACGAAGGATTGTGGCATCACTGCTATTCGCTTTAAATCAATTCTGAATTTGTTTTTGTTTTTTGAAGCACGGATATCTCCAAATATCTCTTGCCATCTTCCTTCCCTTTTCTTTTCTACCCTTTTATAAGTCCTCAAAGGAGTTCAAATCGTAAGACGTGTTCAGAGGATCGAACCGGATTGCAAACGGCTCTTATTAAGCTTTGTGAAGGATACAGTGGCCTTTTTGGATGATTTATTTAGAGAAAGAGAGAAAGGAAATAAAGTGCAAGAGGCTAAAATATCACATATTTCAATGATACTATTGATTATTATTTATGCACCATCGAATATTCGGGGGAAATTCCATTCGTCAAGCATTAGGATAAGAACAAAACAAGTATTACAAGTATTACAAGTATTACAAGTCATGCATCGTACAACTGTATAACACAAATGAGTTCTTGCTTTATTTTAGATAAGATGTATTCCATTAGTCAAAGCTAATGCTACTAACCGGGCATGGTGACTCAATGGTTAGAGCGTCCGCCTCATGAACGGGAGGTCGTGGGTTCGATCCCCGGTCGAGTCATACCAAAGACTTACAACAATGGGACCTTCTGCCTTCTAGCTAGGCGCTCAGCATATTAGATTGGAGAAGGGTAATAGTAACATGTTATGTTATGCAGGGCCCGCTGGGAGAGCAGTTTCACAACTGAAGTGGCTACCCTGGGTAAATAAAACGTTATTATTATTTATTTATTTACTACGGCGATTTCAGCTCCTTCTCTTTTTCCTATTTCTCTTCATTCTCGTTCTCCTTATCTTCCTTTTCCTTCTTCTTCTCCTTATTCTCTTCCTACATCTCCTCATTCTCATCCGCTCCTCCTCCTATATTCTAGACTTACTTCTATTACCATGGCAACTGCTACTATTGAACAGTAATATTATTAGTATGATTAATAGTAGCAGTAGTAGTAGTAGTAGTAATAGTAGTATAGTAGAATTAGTTGCACAGTAGTGGTAGCATCCCGATACCGGGATCTTCAGTCAGACTATGATCATCATGAACAGCTTCGTTAACGACATCTTTAAATGAAAATAACAACAATACTATAAATATAAAAATATTAATGCAATTGATAATGATAATGATAATAATACAAACAATAAGAATAACAGTAAGTGTTACTCATAAAGCAGTTTACCAGTTAGAGCATACCCGACCAAAGCGCTTGCAGTATCATTACCACGGTCACTGGATTATGGTGTTATTTGATATCAATATTTGATAATAAATGCTATTTTTCAGTAATTCAGAAGATATTTCTTATTTTCTATTAATACGCGTACATGTCATGTTTGCTGGATATAATTGTTTTAAGTATCAGGCGGAAAATTCAAAGTGAACGTGAAAATAATCGGTTGATTTACAACCATATTCCAGCATGTAATATATGTGTTATAAGCGTTGTACGTTTAATTTTTGATCTCGATGTGAGAGATCATATCTAGATGGTGGAATTTATAGCATGACCAAGTAATGTGTCGAGGACGTATTAACGTAAATTCTGACCCCTGTGTGATAGTTGATAATCCATTTGCAATTATATATGCTTTGAAATGCTCGCCGGTCTAAAAAAAATAAAAAGTAAACAGACACTTGGTTGTGCATCTTCGCCTCGCTAAATTACTTTTAAAGTAATGAAATTGCATTCGGGTCAGCACTTCGAATCATCAAAATTAAGCAGCTCTATCTCTCTCTCTCTCTCTCTCTCTCTCTCTTTCTCTCTCTCTCTCTCTATCTATCTCTCTCTAACACTAACACACACACACACACACACACGCACACACGATAACACTCTCTCTCTCTCTTTCTCTCTTTCAATCCTGTTTCTTTCTACTGCCCTCTCTTTTGAACTAGTCTTTTGCCATCTTTTTGGCTATC
Source organism: Strongylocentrotus purpuratus (assembly GCF_000002235.5). Classification (NCBI taxonomy): domain Eukaryota; kingdom Metazoa; phylum Echinodermata; class Echinoidea; order Camarodonta; family Strongylocentrotidae; genus Strongylocentrotus; species Strongylocentrotus purpuratus. The sequence continues at coordinate 13,677,245 of NW_022145615.1, forward strand.
TGCCTTATTATTTATTTTTCTATCCTATTGTACAGATCATCAGTTATTCTAAAGCAATCTGTTCCACTCTATATTACATTTGTCCCTGACTTGGCTATTAATCATTCATCACAATTATATAAAGTAGAGAAGATGGTAGCTTCAAAGTTTTTTTGTTTTGTTTTTGTAATCTACATTCTTTTTTCTAAATGTTCTTATAAATTCAACAGCCTTTGCGATGCGACAAACAAATCCTTATTTTTAGTTTTTTTTTCCTTTTTAAAAAATATTTTTTAAAACATTTTTACCGTAGAAATTTGCCCTTGCTCCAATGCTGCTGTCTGATGTACATGTAGTTCCACTTAACGTTTTAAGTTACTTCGATAGGTCAGAGTTGTACCCTGTACGGTAGTTGTATCTTAGGAAATGGTCAACCATACACTAATGGAGATCAAACACATTGCTTTTAAATCTAGCGTCTGCAGATCTTCTTTTTTGTTTGAAAAACACATATATACATACATAATTGACTATTTTGATAAATGGCTCTTTCACAGAGATAACGATATCAATACTATTACTATTATTATTCAAAATGATATTAATATTGATAAAAACTATAAGTGTTACTGTTACTATTACTATAACTATTACTATATCTCTTAAAATAAATTTTACTATTTGTATTTCTTTTGACTAGTTCTATTTCTACTACTAGTACTACATAACAGTAAGGATATCAAATCCTAGGTCAAATGTCGTAGGAATATGTGATTTGTTCAGCCGAGTATTGTAGCAATATTTGGATGAACCGGTGTACAGATGCACATATGTTACTCTGGTCAAAACTAGATAGTTATCTAAGATTTTTGGAAATATTTCATTTGAAATTTTATTGAGTGTTTCGCATATCTGAAGATATGTAAAATTGTGAATTTACTGAGACCTTATAATAGCTGAATGTGTAAATATTGCTGTTCTTGTTGTCGTTGTTGTTGTTGTTGATGATGTCGTTGTTCTTATTTGTTGGTAATATTTTCCTTTTTGGTATGTTCCTTGCATTTCTCTTTAATATTACCACTATCATCGACTACTTTTTTAGAAATTAAATAATCGATCGTACTATTTGCACATTAAAAAAGACGACAGCGTCACTCCATGATTGGCTGATACTACGGGTCAGGTACGGTACATGACCTATCATATTGCCCATGTTATTTTTCCAGATTTGCCGCCAGCGTGCCATAATAGCTCATCCTTTCCATTTCCCTAGGAGTATGATTACGCGTTAATTGTGGTAATTGCGGCTGCTGATTTTCCAGTGGCAGCTCAATCGATCAAGATATCGCGAGATTGTCACAAATTTGGATCATCGTCTTCAATCTACTGCTCATATCATGCTTTAAAATGTCAAATTAACATATTGGGAGAATTACAGAGGGGAGAGGAATTTAGAGAAGATGATGGGGGGAAAGGGGGGACACAAAACGTGAAGGGGAGAAAACATAACTGGACGCAATGGGGAACGTGGAAAATAATATTGAACTTGACATTATCCTTGAATGAAGAATTAATTCTTATATCCCGAGGCTTATGTTGTAGAATGATCAAGTGGACTTCGCGAAATGGTGGCAGGCCATATCCCTTAGAGATGCGTGAAGAAGACTTATCACGTCAAGATGCTATCCTGCAACACCAGACAACTAATCTCCATTTAATCAGGTATAATGTGGGAATGTGCTTTCACTAATTATCGCCTAAGTGAGAGAATTTTGATGAATTAGTGCAATGTTTCACCAATAATCAAATCGTATATAGTTGATGAGTATCTCTTCTGTTTTTAATCCATATGATTTACGTTCCTAACAATCTAACGAACATATGAATCACTGTAAAACATTAACCAAGTACAAATTAAATCACACAAAAATTATGCATTGTGTGAAATGATTATACTCTACACCATGATAATTTGTCAGACAATATTCAATTTCAGTTCGTTATATTCTATATCAACAAATTATCAGGCAATCTCCTATCAATCTGGTTGTTTTGAAAAGGTTTATCCTTGTCTCCATTAGTATTCTATATAATTTATAATATAACGTATATATATATATATATATATATATGAACATATTACAATAATTGGTAAATTGAATTTTCAAAAGAATTGGCATACGAGCAAAAATTAAAAAATCGGAGAATATAAAAGTAATACGTGGAGAAACAAACAAAATCGGAATCGACACAAGGAGTTAATAATGAGTGCACTAGTAATAATTGTGGATGGGGAAAAACAAAAGCATTAGTCGCCAAACGAGCTTTCATCCATGCAGGTCCTTGTATTGCGACCTATATATAGTTCGAAACTCACCGGGTACTCGCATGCCGCTCTCGGAAACCAAAACTTATTTAAGATTAGCCTTGGCCATGATATCAATACAAATAGACATTCTAAACACCGTGACTCCCGGATTCTATATCTTACTCACATTTCACAAGGACGATGGCGCGCTTAAAAAGGAAGGCATCTCATTCGATTACGAGAAACCTCAGAGCGCCTGGGTAGACGGAGAACAATAATTGGGGTAAACCACTTGACTTATTGTAACCTTGGTGGCAACAGGAAAAGGTTAAATATAATCAGACGGACTCAGGCAATGACCCTCCAACAAAAGGTCAAGTGTGTGATGTCATACCTCAAGGGATTAATTTCCCGAGACTCGTCGGAAAGTCTTCTTACTTTCGTCTTCCCCTGAAGTGAAAGAATGTTGTTTAGATGCTGTGATTGCCGTGTTTGTCATGGCGGTCCTTCAGGTTTTACGTTATCGACTTGGATAGTTGAATTCAACCACCGCTTGTTCAATTATTAAATCTGAAATGTGTTCTCCTGACTTTGCCTCTGACACCGACATTATTGATTTCTGCATTTTATGTACGAGAGAGTGTTATCTTATGTTGGGAATATCCTACATCGTAATTACATTGAGAAAACTGTAGCCTTAGTTAATGAGCATACCACGTAGTAAAGGAATCCAAGCAATTTTTTTGAAAAGTTTTCGATTAACCATGTTTATCACTGTACACTGGTTAAATAATAAGAGTAATAAGTAGAATGATTATCCTAACAATGGTAATGATAAAGATAGTAATAATAACACTTATAATAATAATGATGATCAAAATAATAATAATGATAGTAATAACAATAACAAAAAAGATGACAATATTAATGATAATAATGATTATACTAATAATGATGATAATAATAATGATGATAATAATGATGATAATAATAATGATGATAATGATCTGGATTAGTATAGCGCTCAATACAACGACGATGTTTCTAAGCGCTTTACAGATATATGATATTATAGCCTTGGCCATTGGTCATTGGATTCATAGGAACTCAGTGTTATATGCTCTGGCTCCTAACCATTAGGAGCCAGAGCAAATAGCACTGAGTTCCTATAGGAAATATTTATACAGAGGGTCATATCTCAGCCAATATCTTAATTACTGTTCCTTGTTTAATTGTTATGATTTGTATGTCTCTTTTCTGTTGTATAGCGCTCTGATCAGTTTGTCTGTAGTAGCGCTTAATAAGAATCAATTATTATTATTATTATTAATACTAAACATATTCCATTGGTTTTCGACATTTGGACATTATGTTTGATGCCCCGCCCCCCCCCCCCCCCCCCCCCCCCCCCACTCCGAGAACGGACGGACCCCATGCGTGTTGCCAAAATGTCCTTTTCGTAACAAAAGAAAAAGGTCGAGCCGTATTGACTTTACACACCGGACTTTTGCTGAAAGGGGGGGGGGGTGCTGAAAAAGGCTCGTATACAAAAGAAAAAGGTCGAGCCGTATTGACTTTACACACCGGACTTTTGCTGAAAAGGGGGGAGGGTCGGTTGGAACACGCATATGCGTACCCTAAATAACACTGAGTGGGGGGGGGGCGGGTTTGATGCTCTTTCGGAAAATGAAGAAAAAATTGAGAAATTCTATAAAAAAAAAAAAAAAAAAAATTGATTTTTGATGACGTCACACTTCACCACTCTATTCATGCGACAAAAATGATCTGTAACAGTTCGATGAAAATCCGCTTTACCGCCCTTGTTAATTTATATCGCTCTTCTGGGTTGAAAAAAAATATTTCATACTTTCGTACAAACTGTTCAAAAGAAGAAAATAAATGCTGATTTTATTTCAAATACTCCATTTTATTCAGAAAATCTGTGTGAGTAGACGGGACTTAGAAATAATGCTATCTGGGGGATAATAATGCCGTTCTATTCACATGTACTTATATAGTATCCTGGACCAGCCCTTGTGTATGTGAAACAACGTTGAGGATTCATCTTGAATAGTTTTGAAAGAGGTTGACTTGTTTAATATGAGCAACCTAAAGCAGCCAATTCCCAATTACTTAGTAATTTTGTTTCTGGAATAAAGATTGAAAACACGCATCCTCTTACTTGAGAGAAATTCTCTCACGGCAACTGACTTTGCTGGTAATACCTTTAAAAAGTGAAGACAGAATCAATGACAATAAAGAAATATATCAGCAATTTAAAAAATTTACAAATGACTTTCAATCCGTCGAATTGAGACATACTAGTCTAAAGTATATATATTGTCCTGATATACATCAAACGATCATCATAAATGAAAAGAGTGAATGTTCACCCATCACTTATTAAAGGGATCGGGCAACTTTGTCTCAAATTCTGAAACAAAATCCTAGATTTAGCTCATGCTGCAATGATAATTATAAACCTTAGGTCAGTCAGGAACCCCATTACGTTTACAAGCCGATCGCCTGTCTGATTTTCAAGTTATTTAGGATTGGAAATCGAAATTTAAAAATTCGTTTTCCTAACGGTTTTCATAACACTACAGTCTATTGGGGGAAATGAGTATGGTGAAGCCGGTCACTCAATGAATTTTATTTTTTGGAGGCACTTCATGATCAGTTTGAAGCGCAATTTGTTTAGGGCTGCAATATTACACCATATCACAGGCACTGATAACACGTAGGGCCATGCATATCAGATTTAACATTGTTAAACGATGCCTTTAAAGAGTGAATCAGAGTGCTCTCTGAAACGAAACAAGTGAATTTTTACTCTCATTTCACTGCATTTTCATTATCCAAAGGAGTCACATCGGTAATCACTCATTGTGTTTTAGAGAGAAGCTTTGTCATTCGATTAACGGGGGTATTTTTAGCTTTATAATTCATTGCTTATCTTGATATGAAGTTTTTTTTTCAGTTTTAGTGGCAAAATATTCATGTATGCCTAATCGGCCCCAATTTGAGAGATTGGGGTTAGTGTATGCCTGTAGGATATGCGTGTATCTACTTATCTAGATGTGCTTTTCAACGCTCACAAGAAAAAAAAGACTTACTACTCTCTTTGTCGAATGGCAGCTCATATATTAACTCAGGATTCTTTAAACAGGGTAGTCCCATCATTAGTTAAAATAATGTTGCACTTCGGGGCCTATAACAATATAAAACATGTTTTTGATAATAGATAGTATTTTCCTTCAGTAATAATCATATAATCTTATAAACCAATCAACTTCGTATTCGTCAAAAATCGAGCATGCGAATCTTTATTGTCTAAGATCGAACAAATCATTTTCTCCAAAAGTTCCGTGACCTTGCGCGTTTAACTACGAGACAAATCATGAACTTTAAATTCTAAGGATGTACTGTATGTGGTCTAGAATATTAATGTCCCTTGTGTGGTTAATGTTTAGTACGCATGTCGCCAGGACAGTGTGAATTATATTACCTCTGAGTTGCGATGAGGGAAGAAGCTCAATTTTGTGAGATTAAACTTATTCCATCTTGACACTGAAATAATCATTGTTGCATGACTTGATGCCTAAAGGGATGTCAAATTGGACATTATATCAGGAAATTGGCCTGTCTGACGGCCAATTTAAACATGAAATATTAATACTCTGTACTCATGTTTATGTCTAAACAATCTCAGCCGCGATTTGACTTTCTGCTATTGCTTACTATCTTGTTTTTCATGCTCGCTTCACTCCTTCCGTATTCATTTTCTTTATTGCTTCATCTTTTCAGCATCAAATATATAATTTCAAATGACAGTAGAAAAGTAGAATTAACAATAACTTTCGTATGATTTTATTTAGGTATCGCGAAAACAAATTAAGTCTTAGAGTCCCATGCAGCTTTGCGTGTATGCTACTCAGCATTTTGATATTGCGTCGCCATACACCCTATTAGACAGACGACCCACGATATCTGCAATTTTGGCCCAATGAACCCTCAGAAAAGTTGAAAGTCCGCAAGACGTAGATGCCGGTCTCTTAGGCGTTAGCCATTGCTTTGAATAATAACAGATGGTAAATTTAGTATTCTCTCAGATAAAAAAAAAAAATCTCATTGGCTTTCGATACAGACCTATAAAAAGCATTGAAAAATTTACGTTTATGTATTCTTCATAAACAGTTTTAAGTCCCCCATTTTGGGGGAACCTTGGTTATATAGCGTCTGGTAGGCTTACTGGCGGAATGCGGGGGCGGTAATTGCATACGTATTACTGTGTTTCCTGTCATACAGGCAACAAGAGCATTGTAATAAGTAATAAACATTTAAACGAATAAATTGAGAGACATATCATAAAAACTTGAATAATTGTTGTTATTACAAACCATGCACCATATTAAGAAAAACAGAAATGGTCCCGATAGGACCTACAGGATGGTATTTTAAGAAAAGTGCTCTCTAAATGCATTGTATATAAACTGACCCTCTGAATTTTAACGGCCTTTCGTCAATTTCTCTAAAAGTTTAACAAGATCAGACCACTTTTCCTCTCTCTCTCTCTCTCTCTCTCTCTCTCTCTCTCTCTCTCTCTCTCTCTCGAGGATAATATGAACAGGCTTTTATGCATACATGGAGTTAATAGCTGAGTTATTAAGTGAATACGACGTTTAATAACAAGCTTCACGAATTGTCTCCTTTGTAATGATTTAGTAAGCTTCACCTAGTCAGTCACGTACATCCTCTTACTTCAACCCTAGAGCCCACTTACTCCAGTTTGTCCGATGTCCAGTTCTAGATTTTCCTCTCACTATCTGAAGATAAGTGCTCTTTAAAGCCTTTAACTGCTACATGAACTTTTCACTGACCATTTGTTGGGCGGTCCAGAGAGAGCGAGAAAGAGAAGTAGAAAGGGTAAATTGCCTCAGAGAATATTTCAATTTTGATAGGAAAACTGCCATTTTCCGACTTCCATTGGGCTCTTGACAGTGTAATTGGTGTTGCTTGAAAGTTTTAGGAGCTTTTTGTTATCAAGGGCGGGTGGCATAAGTGCGGGCGAACTAGTGTGGGTGTGTGTGTTTGTGTTGATGTGTTTTCTTTTTCTCGTTTGTAGTGGAAATGCTATTACGATGGATACAGTATGACAAACACATGTGTTATTTTATACTTGACTATTATTGTCGGAAAACTTACGATTTCCCTTTTCCGTATTCGATTATAAGGCCTAGTTAAAATGTGTGCATGTACAATGTGAGTTTAGGGAAAGGGTGGGTGTAATGGGTGCGTGGAAGTGTGAGTTTAGAAGTGTGCGAAATCATCAAATATATATTCATGATATAGGTTTGATATGGGTGAAATAACTTTGTTATCAATTTTTGTTCAATCTCCTTGCTTAATACATATACAATATATACATTGTATTTTTAGTTATGCAGCGGGTATCTTCATTACCTGGAAACTACATGTGAAAAATTTGGGAATTTCAAAAAACGAGAAAAACACAATGCAGAACAAAGAAAGAAAACCGAAATGTTATGATACAGGACAAGAAATAGACATGATAGAATATTTGTATGTTGTTAAATTTATGGAAATGTTTGTCCATGGAAACAAATTTTTTTCTTCATATAAAAGCAGTCACAAAAGGTCATACTGTAATTGTTTTTCTTCCTACGATTATCACTTCAGACAAATATCTCGTCTTGTAATTGTTTCTTGTCGAACGAAGGTAACGGTTGTTAGTCATTTCGTCAAACACGGATGAGAACAATCCATTATGATATAGATAGTATGTAATCATTTCATCAGATGGATATCTAAACTGTGCAATTGGAATAATTCAATCTTGTTTTTCCTGACACTTTACACTACACTAATGTAAGGAAGTAAAGAAAACCAAGCCATCATTTCCCTGGATAAATACAGTCCTGTTTAAAAGCAATCTCAGTGTTGTTAGCTATGTTTATATAGCTGAGAATCCTCCGATATCTAATTCTATTTTCCGATCTCCAAATCCGCCGAAGGCTAGAAAAGAATGCTAGGGAAAGCGATTAGTAATCCCTTCTTATCTAAATAGCAAAGGTAAAGGGAGAGGAAGAGGTACCAAGAACAAGGACAGAAAGAGATTCAATTCGTCTTATTATACTAATTGTATTTGTCTATTCAACTGCTATCTTTAGAATGTGTCGGTTTCCAAAGTCCTTGAAATTGTATTCATTTTTAAGATGAGGGCAACACCACAAAAAAGGGAATGTCATCACAATATATATCATTACTTGGGGAAAACAAATCAGCAAAAAAACTGCCAACATTTGTAATGATTTTTTTTAATAAATTGACTCTACTGGCCAAAGTAAAGAAATATGTTTGGTGGCAAGTCTAAGGAATGTCTTGTACGTTACTAAGTGTTACTGAATTTTATTACGAAATTGCTAATTCAAATTAATTGAGCAGAGATATCATTTTATTCGATGTTTTGTCTTATTGCAGACCTAGTCATTTGCTACTGGCGCTATCAGATTGATACAGTCATCAAACACGCTGAAATCTTAGTCGTTATTAAACACAAGGGATAAAAGAGCTTGGATTATTTATTCCTTTTTGCATTGTCAGATCTACTTTACAGTTATATCATTACCAACATACATTAACATCATTTTAATGTTGTGCATGCAAATGTGGTTCTTTATATTATTGTACATGTATGATAATAAGAATGCCGTCTGACTGTAATAATGGCTGTACAAAGTGGTGAAAGTATCACACAATTTTATACAAAGTTATATCACAATAAAAAATAATTCAATTACGTCTTTAATACATTTTCTATGTCTGCTTTGTTTTCAAGGCGTAATGTAAAACAGCCTTTGAAAAACTAATACTTCAACAAGCTCTGCTTTTAGTAAGTTCCTCTTTTCTCGGGCCATCACTATTATATTTGTCTTGTTCCATCGTATATTTTTGGTAACATACTTTTGCATGAGAAAAAAAGTAATTTGAATCTTGAATATCATCAGAAAGGAAAAGTAATGCAAAGAGCAGGCACCTGGTCATGTGCCTGAAAGTAGGCTTTGTACCTGCCGCACTGACACCTACAAATATTTTGTTTACCTAACAACAGCAGAAAGTTCGAGCGATAGACATCCCAGTACTATTGATTACACCGTATTGTGGAGTAAATGAATGGTGTTATATACCTAGAAGAGAATGATTACATATTTCTCTTTTACTAGAGTATATTATTTTCAGCTTTAAGCTTGTATTGAAATACTTGTAGATCACACCAAATTTTCTTTATATATCGTGTTTTGAATGACAGCACGTTCTGTGGAAGGTACTTATAAGGATACAGAATTTATAACTAAATTAGATTTGGCTGGCCTTTTGCAAACGCCTAAGCTGAAATTAGATTTATTTTGAATGAATCCATCAACATTGGCTGTGATTTGTTTTGTATCACAAGACGGTGAATCAAATATTTGTATTGTTCCTAATTCCTAGTGGTCACAACCGGGGAATACAAAAAATGCTGACGTGATTGAGATACAAGGGGGGGGGGGGTGTCCACATGCATGTATGTACAGTGGTGATGATGGATAAGACCAAACTAGTTATCACCACAATTCAAGTTGATGTTTTTAATTTTGTTGGCCAGCTCTTCTATTCTTTGTCATTTTGCTGAGGTGGCCGGTGACCGCTGGAACCAGCTTTCTACCAGAGAGTCTCCTTATTGGATTGGGTTTCCTCTCGAGAAACCACTTTCTACAGTCGACTAGTGTCCCAGATCGTCAAGTAATGCAACAGCTGATAAATCGATTGATTCAATCTTACAAGGAAAGCTGTCAAGTTATGAAATCTAAAGCTGAGACCGGATGCCTATTAGAGACAGTTGTCCAGCGCCTGGCTGCATTTTAAGTGAGTCCTTGGGTAGTTGAGCGCAGTCCTATTAGTGACCTTTGTATGAATCTTCTGTCACGGTGTTTAGAAGTTTACTTCACATCAACCATTAAAGACCTTGCAGAGAATGTTCATAGATACCAATAAACTTCGACAGTGCAAGAACAGAAGTCCCCTCAACTTTTTTCTCCTAATGAAGGATAAGTGAGTTTTTTGCCATTTTTTAGTGATAAAATAATTTAAAAAAATTATGGAATCGATGATTATCTTTAGTTTAATTTGAAAATTCTGTTCAATATTGAACATTGGTTACGTAATCCCGTACCAATTCATATTAAACATATATATATCAGGTCTGTATAGTTTATAATCATGCTAGGTCATAGTCGTTCAGAAGAGTTAACGGATGTCTATGTTCAGACCATGGTAAATCATCGATAGCTGACAAGGTTGTTGCCCTTTGAGTGGACATGTGGGATGAAATCAAATCATACCAACCCTCTTGGTCGAATCGTTTTTCACTCCTCCACCCTCCAACGATCTATACCCATTGCCCAAGAGAATTAAGGCTTTTCTACAATCCTTGCAATATCAAGACAGGCGTATAACAGCATCTTTGTCAATCATGTCTTTTCTTGTGCTCGTATAGGCCCGGTCACACAGAGGGGACGCATGGGGGACGCACGGCCGGCGCATGGAAAAATTGCAATTTTGGCCAGTGCGTTGTCGTCCGCTAGGCGTGCGTCATCACTCGTTACTCGTTCGTCGAGCGCGCTGGACCAACGCTGGACCAGCGCTATGCATTCGTCGTCATTCGCTGTGTGCGTCGGGATTTTTTGAGCATGCTCAAAAGTGTGCGCGGAGCTCGACGCATGAATGTACACGCCAAAGGCACGCCAGACGTGCGTTGAGCGCGCTAGACCAGCGCCAGACATACGCGGAGCACACGCCCTGTATACGCACAGCGCGCTAGCTACACGCTGTGCATTTTGTGTCAGCTCGCTAGCTTTTCCAAAATCATGACAAAAGTTAGGCACACGGCCTTTTTTGATTTCCAATGCGCTGGCCGTGCGTCGTAGAACGCGGTGCATGCGTGGACCATTCGTCCAGCGCGCTAGCAACACGCTGTGCATTCGTGGAAGTTGTTATCATGTGCGCTCTGGGTACGGTCTGTATGCGCACTGTATGCGCCCTGTATGCGCTCAGCGCGCTAGCAACACGCTATGAATTTGGTGTCAGCTACGACAAAAGTTGGGCGCACGACAACGCACTGGCCAAAATTGCAAATTTCCAATGCGCTGGCCGTGCGTTCCCCATGCGTCCCCTCTGTGTGACCGGGCCTTATAGTTCTACGTCTTTGCTGTCCGTTTAATCCACACTGCTGCCATTTGCTTTTCTAAAAGACATCTTGTATTATTTAGTCTAATCGCTTCGTCTCGTATCGAGTCACCTTAAAGTGGTTTTCATCGATAGCGAAGGCAATTCTCCTCACGTATAAATGATTGATCCCCAGGAAGAGATGAGTTGAAATTTTAGGAGTTGAAAACAAGAAAGTGGATGGCATGCAGTTGAGAAAGCTAATGGACTATCCGGAACGGTGCTAATTGTGTGACGTCATAATTGCACTATCTTTATTTCCCGTCGATTGTAAATTCTCTCGCAGAACTCTACAGTGGCTGTTTTTTCTGATATTTTGTCAGGTCTTACGAAAGTCAAGTAAATTGTATGCTAATTATGTAATTGTAACGAACATTATAGATAATTAAGTTGGCTTTAGTACGAAACTAACAAGTAGCAAGTAACAGAATAATAAGTCTCAAATGGCGTAAGTCAAAGAGATGACCACAGCGAGATTGTTACCTGTTTCTACGTGTATATCTGACTATGTGTGTGTCGCATTTGTTTCACAATCAATGCTATTAATAGTAAACTTTGTATAACGTCCTCCTTCGATTCAGATTGTTATTTTGAAAATTTTCCACACCTGTGACGGGAACTCGATTCCCTACAGTATTGAGCGTTTTAATGATTCACGCCATGGAAATGGCATGTCATATCCACTCACCCATCATTTGGTATAATTGGCGCGTCTAGTTTCACACCATGTGTAATATGAGCTCAATATTGGTTTTACCGAGCTTCCTGGGTTATCCCTCCCACAATCACTGGGGACATTGTCAATACCAGAAGTGCACATGCAATTTCCAAGTCAATGCGCCGTTTCAAAAGTTTCAGGTTTTCAGCTGGAGACAAGTTGGAATCCATGTACAAACAAGATTTAGCCAAGTCGATATTCAAACAAATTTAAAGAGCAAACTTGTTGCCATGCCGACGTTGACACTAATCTTGATTTAGATCTCTCATGTACAGATTTATTTGTCAAGTTATTTAAACACTTCACTGGAGATGCAAAGGTACTGATTAAATTCTCATTCCTTTTGTAAGAAAAAAAACATTTACAATCTCCCTACCCCATTGTCTTTTCTTTTTTTTAAATAACTGTGTCTTCCGATTTTATACTAATCTCTACCAATTGTACTTCTTTCTTTTCATTTCTCTTCTCTTCTCTTCTTTTCCTTCTGTTGTTAATGTTCGAAGGGCTGTGCAGCCTATACGAGCAGCTAATACAAGCAACATATGTATGCAGACTAGTACCAGTTCTGAATGATGGAACTCTAAACATCGGGTTCAAACCGTACATATAACGTTCTGGTAGACGCATGGAGTGATTTCCCTGGACCCAAGGCTGCATCGAGAACAGAGGGAGTGGCTTACACACAAACGCGCTGACGATTGTTTTTGCATTTTTGCCTGCTCAGCGCGGGACTCGAACCCACGCGCATGACGAAAGTAATGAGAGCCAGACGAAGATCCGATTGCACCACGCCGCTTCCTTTCTTATGTAGCGCTAGCTGCGATGAGATGCAAACAGTGGCCTAGCTTTCTAGCCTGGTCCCATGACAGCTGGTTTATTATACGGAGCATAACTATCACATTACCATTTCATCGCCTCCAGGTGTTAACCCGCCCAATTCTATCATCAGGGGGGCGTTTCACAAAGATCCTAAGTTGAACTTATCTCTAAGATGGACTTAACAATTATGGAAAGCCGTTAGCACCTATGAAACTATTTTGTACAAGTTATTTTAAAAGATTTTCATATTTTCTATTATCAAGGAGATTTTATGACCTTGATGTGGAATTACTAAAAAGTCCAAAATACTTGAAATATCGCCTTTGAATACGTTTTTCTATAAAGCTACAAATGGCTCTCCATAATGTTTAAGTCCAGCTTAAAGTTAAGTACGACTTATGATCTTTGTGAAACATCCCCACCCCCTTGGTGTCATCTTCTTGAATCAAAACGAATCAAATTCATGATTAATACGTTGATATGACAACGGTGGGAATATAGGAAACATTGACCTCTCTCCAGGTACTTTTTTTCCCAGTATTTTGAATACCCCGCGAGATTTGCTTATGTTTAGTTTATGTTTATGCTTAGTTTATGTTGTCAACTCAGTGACAATTTAACATTACACGAAAGTATACCTTGAAAAACACGTTACAAAACATTATCATGTCATGATTTTGTTAGGTTTGGAATTGTATGTAGTTCTGTGGAAACCAGACCACTCTATTTTTTGCAAGAATGGTTCGTAACAAACATAACTGATGTAATCATGTAGATTTATGTCTTCAATTGAATGTCCATGTTCTTGTAGAAAGGTGTGCTCTCTGAGGTGCAGCTTGAAGCTTGAAGGAATTAGAAGGAAAGGTGAATATGTGACACTATGATATAAAGGAGAAATGAATGAAATTGTTGTTTAATATCTCTGAGATTATTGAATGATAGCAAATCGAAAAGTTCTTGAGGAAGGATTTAGAAGCTTATGTGCATAATCTCATCAAATCGGGGGTGCTATGGAACGATTTATGTCATCGTAATAGTGTTAAAGTCGTAAAGATAGTTATCTTTTGATCATCTCTCTGCATCCATCTGACAAGGAGAGGAGCTATACATTGAACCCTCCCCTTCAATCATCTGGCCTTTGGTCCTCAGGGGTGTAAATGCCTCTAACTGTAGGGCAGCATTGTAATCAGAGCACTAGATCGTCATTACCAAGAAATAAAGGGATCCTCCAAGGTGAACTACCTTCAATTCTTCTTAAAGCGAGTGCGAGTCAGAGAAAGACATCCAATGCTCTGGGGAAATGGCTGGAGGAATTATTGATGTGACTTTCAGACTGATACTAAAGTGCATTCGATCCATGCGTCTATTTTTAGAAATTTTAATCAGATTTTATTCTCAATTTTAAAGTCTTGGCAGAAAATCAGGGGTAGAAAAGAATAAATTGGGTCTGCCTATCATCCATGTCTCGAGGAGTATTGCTTTCCATTGGCAATCAACCAAATGTAAAGAAGATTTTCCAGTTCGTTTATTTCAATATCGAAATCGAAATAATACTGCAATATGTCGCTTTTGAAGAAGAAAAAAAAGCCTGCCAGTGATAAGATTTCGATTAGTTTCACTGGAAAAAATATTGCCACTGGAACATCAAAACTATTACAAAGAGATATCTTTCCAATTAGATTTGTATATATATAACGTTTCAACCATTTGATACGTGAATGTGTGACTTCTTGGCTTGAGGAATGGGTAGTCAACATAAAATAAAATCTTTCAAGGAAAGAGGGATCAGTTTCAAGATTGTATGCCACTTTTGCTCATTTTATATCGTCTTCGCTTTTTCAAAGTAGTAGTTTTTGCAAATAATGCAATACTTGCTTTGATCTTAGTCTAGGTCGATGTCGGCATGACAATTTTTTTTCTCACGTTCTCAGTAACAGAAATTTGAAGAATAATGTCGATAATACCATGACAGCTAGTGTTACAATAAGGTTCACTTTTGTCACAGAGCTGTATTATGTAGGATGAATGAACCAATAAATAACGATTTTAAATCACATTCCAGCGAATATATGTGAATTTGAGAACTCAAAAGAATTCACGATGAAACGCCTAGGGTGAACATCTTCTTGTCCTGGTCATACATTTCTCAAGAGATTCCAAACCTTAAGGGTTGAGAAATCATTACCCAAAAGCGCTTCATATATAATTTATTTATTTTAAAAAGTTAAATATTGATGGATCACAAATGAATAAAGAAAAAAAGAATTTCGGTGAAGAATTCCGTCGGAAATTAGCAATAAATACGATGGAAACACAAAAGAAATACGGATTGCTAATCAGTTGCCATGGAATAATTGAGCATGACAGCTTTACCTGCAAATTAAAGGAAACCAAAACCTTCATACTAAGTTACTTTTATTGTAAAGTTTAAGATATTTGAAAAATATCAGTGAAAATTTGAACAAAATCGGGCAAGGAATAAGGAAGTAAGAGCTTTTTGAAATGACTAGTCACTAGATGGCGGTATTCAATTTGATGACATCATCTGTGAACAACTCTCCATGCCTTTTGTACATCAAATTTCATGTTTGTCCTTCTTTCTTGTGATTTAGATAATGTACTCCCCCGAAAGCAAGATATAGCATGCAAAATGATATTCTACTTCACATGTTATGAAGTCGGATCAAGAACACAAATAAATACGAGGAAAACAAAAAAATTGTGAAATTTTATGTACAAAAGGCATGGAGAGTTGTTCACAGATGATGTCATCAAATTGAATAAGAAGGCCCTCTCAAAGCACTTTACAGAGAGATATATTATTACCCCGGTCATCGGATTGAGGCTTACCCGCACACAATGTATGCACATTCTCCACTCCCTGGGGAGCATTCTAGCCAGGCTATGCTCCTAATGTGATCCGCCTTCTCGTGTGATAAAGCCTATTCGATAAGATTTTCAAAGGCTCCAGCTCAAGCTATCCCGGGCCTTGGACTCAAAAGTAGATGTAAATCTTCCAAAATATATCTTTCACCTTATACACACAACACAAATTTTTATCACCATTATTAGCATTACAAAGGGCAATTTCATATCTAATTATAAGGACTTGATATATTAAGAAACGCCCCAATTTATCTCGGAATCAAATATCTACTCTAGTAGAAAATGAAAAAAAATCTTCCTTCTGTGAATGAAATGGAAAATTTAACCTTGACATATACAGATGCAGGAAGTGTTTTGTTTTTATTTTCATACAATTCATGGCAGATAACAAAATTAAAAGAATAGCTACATAGAACACTCGTGAAAGCACTGTAATGAAAAGATTTATACCAGTTCATTATATCAGCTTGATCGGAAAAGGGAAAAAGCACTTTCTGTAGTGTCAAGTTTATGACGTTAAGTGGTACAGCATAAATGCATATGCTAGGAGACTTACGTGCATGAATGCATCCACGGAGACCTGGGAGGGGCCATTGACCTTGAACATGCCCCATACTCTCTAATAAAACTTGACATTTAAAAAGATACCTGAAATGAAAAGCAAAGGTAAAAATAATACACAATGCTCTCAAGAATTGTTGTAGTAGTAGTAATAGCAATTATAGTAGAAGTAGTAGTAGTAGTAGTAGTAGTAGTAGTAATAGTAGTAGTAGTAGTAGTAGTAGTAGTAGTAGTAGTAGTAGTAATAGTAGTAGTAGTAGAAATAGTAGTAGCAGTAATAGTAGTAGTGGTGGTAGTATTAGTAGCAATAGTAATAGTAATATTAGTAATAGTAGTAGTGGTGGTTGTACTAGAAGGAGTATTATTAATACAAAATAATAAAAATAATAATAATAGTTACATTAAGAGAAGTAGGAGGAGGAGAAGGAAGAAGATAAGGAGGAGGAGGTGGTCCATTTGACTCTCTTAAGGATGGTAATAAACGAACCAGCGGATGATAGGTAATATAGCAATTCTTTGAGTCGCGTTGATAAGTATCCCCTGGGGCAAAAATAACTTCTTAAAATCATCTCCAATATTTGCCAGTATGCAGATATTTCATCTCGATAATAAGCACCCTACAAGGACGATCGTGTAATCATGCATGAAAGCAAGATTCCTGGTCGATGGGTGTCCTTAAGACGTAATACCGACTTGCCCGATGTGGTTGGAGAGACAATCGTTATGTCACTGCAACAAATTACACAATCTATGTGCCAATTATTGTACGGGAAATCAGAGGCGCTAGACGAGAAAGGGGTAGGTGATATATTCCCTTGCTAATTTACAAATAATTTGCCAGATTCTTGTTATGCCTATACTGTTGACTAATAACATTTATCATGAAAGATAACAGCAACTATATGAGCTCCTTTTGATTATCCTGTTCTTTCTTCCCTCTAAAAAAAATAGAATGCATGTGTCTGATATATATTTTGAATTTTGATACTCAATGATCTCAAGGTACACACACATCAGACAGATATATTTCTTCATTAAAAGGAAGCCCTTGCCTCGTGATTCTTAAGATTGAAATTATTTAAATGTCAATTTTACAAGCTCGAATGGCATCGCACATTTTAATTGTATCATTATTGTATACATCATCGTCTAAAACCATGTTTTAATCGTTATAGCAAAGGTGTGACCCATATTCCTAAGATTCGACTTACATTCAAATTGCAGATAACTCATCTGTTTCCTTTTTTTTGGGGGGGGGGAGAAATATTTGCATAAGTACGCGTTCATGTTGTTTCCCTTTATCCCACCAAGTCTTTCATCCCGTTTTTCTAAGCAGACTGCAAACCCCTCATTTGGAGAACGCTTCGCTCGACATACAACTATGACAATTATCGTGATGAAGATTATTGTTACCTTGAAGGTGCGTCGTATTTTTATTTTACCACTGAGAAACCTCATTACACAAACGTAACGAGCTTTTAGTTCGAATAAGATAACCAACGTACATTCTGTATTGATGTTTGATATAATACTCGTTTTCCTAAAAATATACATGCCATCTCGGGCGTAACTATCCCCTTCCCACTTCACCCCCCCCCCCCTCTCTCTCTTTCCCATTTCTCAGCTTCTTATCAATCGCATACTGTGCCAGCATATATAAATTTGGCACTGTTTGGGCGAAACGGCGTACCCTGGAAGATTTTACTTTTTAAATTATGGACCCCTGCTGTCAAAAGTTTTATTTTGGCTAGTTGCAGAAGTCCTCGAGCGTTTTAGTTTGTCTGTCTATTTCTCTTTGTTTTGTGTGCGTAATAAATTTGCTGTTGTTTCCTTTATAGATGTTTATAGATACTGTCATGAATGTGTGTAGATACTTCTTTCATATGTCTTCGGCGCTCTAAAACACTCGAAGTCAATGCCTTTTGTTAACATGGGTTGGCAATGAATCGTTCGACATGCTGCGACAAAACGGGAAAACTTTAAGTTCAAGTGACGTAACAAAAACGATGTTAATGGATTCAGCCATTCTTGTGAAGTTCGGTGAAGGATGTTAATAGGTACCATGACAACTACAATTACACCTATTCAAAATCATCCATCGAGGCATTTCTGATATGGATGGGAATGTTGCCATGGAAACCAAACAATAGAAGGTGCCTCTGTCTTAACGAGTTCCTTGTACAATAAAGATGTAAATTTTGACTTTCAAAGTGCCAATATGTTTTGAATCACTCGTAAATACGATGCTAGTCTGCCCTTTTGCCCTTTTTCATACAAATCTACAATATTGCTACCATGTAAAGAGTTAGAAAGAAACATGCCCATCTATTAAAGCGATTGATAACATCATTTTCGAACAAGTAATAATTATGGTGATAAAAATAATAATGATAATAATACAACGATAATCATGATAATAATGATAATAAAATAATGATAATATAATGCAAAGAATAAGAAGAATAGAAATAATAATATCAATAACGATAATAGTAATAATACAAATTAAAAAATAAGATGAGAATAAAAACAATAATTTGTCTTTTGAAAACACATTGATCAAACCTGCCCTTTAAATAAAGTTTCCTTTGTGGTATCATGTGTATGTGCATAGGCATGGCCACACAGAGGATTCTTTTTCTGTAGGGGATTGGGGAAAATGCAATAAATTGTTGATAATTTATTGCATTTTCTTCGTTTTTTTTTATTAATGGGGGCTTGCCCCCTACCCTACCCCCCGCTGCGTACAGTCATGATTCAGTGGCAAAGCAATGGCCTCGTAAATGAGGCCCCATGATCAAAACCGTTTCAATGTGCTATTTAAGTGCCCTTTTGTGAGGCATTAATCCTTATTTATGTCAGTTACGACTTGAGAGCGTAGGACTCCTAGTTACACATGCATTAACAATCACGCAAAACAAACACTTGCAAATTATTATTCAATAAAATCAGAGAATGTATACTATTATTTAGATCTATAAGGAACAAATCTATGTCAAAATCATTTCATAAATTAGGTTAAAGAAAATTAATGCCACCTTTATGACCAACAGTGTATAATTAAGCATTAAATATGTTTTGTTTGCATCTATTAAAATACGGAAGCGTGTTTTTGGAGGGTGGTCGTTGTTTACTTTCCTAGGTTATGGTTTTATCTAGTTTATTGAAATGTTATGATTCAGTAAAAATCATATAGATTTGTGATTTCATTCCAAGCATGCTATTTTCTTATTGCATGTTCAAAAGTTTAACAAAACCACTCTGCGAAATAATGAAACCGCATTAAAGCAATCTGTTTCGTTCTGGCATGATGAAGATGATTATTTGGCAAGATCATGGATGTCATAATTGTTATGAAATCAATGAGGATGCGAGTAAGAGACATGCATTAAACTAGATTCATAATAAGACTACCTCTCAGGGGATGTGCCTGAACGCGTGGAGGACCGTCCCAGACGATAGAACATTAAGCCCATGTGATCAACCACGTGATCAACCGGAAAAGCCATGGAGGCAATGCTCACGTCTTTCGTGCTTAAAGTAGCATCCACAATGCGATGTCCAAGTTATACAGTGGCCTTTTGTGATATTATAGCCTCTCTTAGGAGTCTCATCAATCATGACTTGTCATAATCGTGAAAATAACTCCAATGTTTTTAGGTCAACAGGCCATAAACAAAATTATTTGAGAGGTGCCTATAGTTTAAACTTAAAGAGGGCGATCTTGAGGGAGGGTAAAGAAAACTGTCGAAACTTTGCATATGCCTACATAATATTCAAATATACGAAAATATGTAAATTCTTTTTTATCACTTTTATTGTTATCATTATCATTTTTCGTCAACATCAACATCATCATTATCATCATCGTCATCACCACTAACATTGTTTTTCATTGTTGTTATTATTATTATTATTACTGTGTTTGTTATCATTACTGTCATCCTAATTGTAAATCAGATGAATCTTCCTTGTTTAATGTAAATATGACGTACATGTACATACTGGTTCCTTGTGGTCGCTCATTCAGTGTTATTTCGGTTTTAAAGGTGAAATAATCATCACCGTAACTCAAGGTTACCTTCACCGTCGAAAGAAAAATAACAAAATACAGAATATTTTTGAAAAGGTCAAAATGAACACCTCCGAAGTCTAGCCCTGAAATGTCATCTCATACGTCTGAATTGGGCATAGCAATGTTTTACATTGGGAATGGTATATGACCATTGGGGATCGGAGTGTTTGATTTGAACGTGTTTTTGTACACGTGAACTGAGATGCGAGACAACTGATTTTTATTACAGATTCCGTTGATAGATAATTTGGTAAGAAATAAACATATAATGAATCTCAATCATGTGACGAGTCTGGTCGTTGTTCTTTCCCTTGAATCAGGGGGGATACTAATCTTCCCTTATAGCCGTTAGAACCCCTTATCTAAAATCTCTTTATGGTCATTTAGCTTTATCTGAGCTAAAAATAAGTACAACATTGCTTTTTTTCGCTTGAATGGCGGAGATTTGTTAAATATTCTTGTGATTTTTATTGGGTTAGGAGGTAAATGACGCAGGTGTAACATACATTTTTAATGGAGCGTAAGAAAAGTTTGGCCACACGTAAAAACCACCTCCACCGAGCAATCCTTTTTGAGTGGGTATTCATCAATATTAAATGAGGGTAACATTTATGACCATCAGAATTAATTTAATCGTACTTTAATTTACATTTAAATGTACATGGCTTTATGAATTTTGTTTTAAAGAACGGTTTGGGGATACAAATAAGAATATCATATCAAAGCTTTAATTTTCGGGCTTGCTTGTATAATTTTTTATTTCTCTCTCTCTCTCTCTCTCCTTTTCTCTCTCTCTCTCTCAGTCTCTTTTTTTTTTCTTAACTTTTTTCAATTTCCATTTCAAATTAAATCGCAAATGAGTAATCATATTCATGATTATCAATAATAGGAGGAGGGGGTACTTTCATCGTTTCATCATATGGCATTTTCATCATAAATCATTATCATTAACTTCCACTTAAACAATTTTTTTCTCCACATTTTCCATATCAATTATACAAGGATAATCTTTAAATGAGACCTTGCTAATATTCTTTCAACACTAGTAATTTAGAATGTTGCCTTCAGGATATGCGTATGGAAGTGAGTGTAAAGTGAGAGGTTGGGTGTGTGGTTTTCTATAACGATGGGTGGGTGGGTGAGGGGTAAATGTGTGCGTTAGATTAATGTGTAGACAGACTGGCACTCTGCTGGGAATCCTGGCCGATACATCACATAGGTGAATGAACCGCACACACAGCATGTGTATGGGTGGGTGTCATCGTCGCCTTAGAACACCTGAACATCTGGAAGGATAACATGATGACGACCATCCTCAGACCGTCACATTTAGGCTTGATGTAATGAGACGTGTGGTGATGGACACAGTGTGGAGGTTTTCAAAAACTAGATGTAAGAACGAAGAACGAAGAACGAAGAACACGAATTACAATATACCGCAGGGGGACACGGAGCTTACAAATTTCAATTATCAGCTATAATTTTACTCCCCTCCCCTCCTCCCTCTCTGTTTCACCCTCTCTCTCTCTCTCTCTCTCTCTCTCTCTCTCTCTCTCTCTCTCTCCCACTCTCTACGTATATCTATCTATCTTCCAAGATGTGTGTGCTTCGTTAAGTTCGTTTATCCTCATATTTCATTCTCGATGGGATTTCCTTTCTTCCATCACAGAACACATTCCGCTTAATAGTTCGTCCGACCTCCTCCATCCTCTATCTTTGTTCCACTCTCTTTCTCTCTCTCCCTTTCACTATCTCTTTTAAGAATCCACTGTTGCTAAATCACTCTCTTTTTTATTGTCCATCTCTGTACACGTTTGTACCCAATCTATATGGCTTCTACAAAATGTTTACCTTCATGTGTACATGGTTATTATATCATAGATAAGTTTTCTACTTTATTCATGTATTGTTATCTTTATCGCATATTCTTTCCTCTTTTACTCAACGTTCGTGTTCATGATAACTTTCTTGCCCATCTTTATATACCTCTCTCTCTCTCTCTCTCTCTCTCTCTCTCTCTCTCTCTCTCTCTCCCCCCCCCCCCCCCCCCCCTTTCTCTTTTTCTCTCTCCTTTTATTGTTCTCCTTTTTCAGTCTTTGTTTATATTTATTTTCTCTCTTCCTTTCATCGTATGGGTAAGTTTTTCTCGGCCGCAATTTTGACGCACATTCAAGTTCGTTTCCATTCATGTATTCATCCCTCTATACCCGTTCTCCCTTTATTCCCATGTATAGTTGATCAGAGGAGGATTGCCGGTCCCTTACATCTCATTCCAAATTCCCAGCACAAGATTTGTCATAGCGAGCTTAGTTTAGTTTTCCAATTGGATTAGGGTGAGCTTATTTTAGCTTCACCCGTCTATTTACTTAGCATGATTATGTTCGTGTGTTTATTCAATGACATATTCAATCATCTACGCCGCTCTAGGTGCTTTACTCATGCTATTCATCAATCAAAAATGGGGGGAAATCTGAAAGTGGAGCAGAGAGTCCATTTTTCCTGTTAAAAGATTATATATTTGGAGTTTTAAATATTAAATCTACTGTAGTCAACCAGGAAAGACAAAAAACAACGCTCTGTTCAATTGCGTCATTAGCTTGGCAGTGGGGCGTTAAGATTTGATCTGAGGTCGCTAGTTAGGATTAGCTCTCATCAGGATTAGTTCACGCTAGGATAAACTCGCGATAGGATGATCGTCTGTTAGGACCATTTGCATTAAGATTAGCACCCGTTAGGATTAGCTCACGTTAGGATTAGCTCACGTTAGTATTATATCACATTAGGATATGCCCATGTAAAGCATTAGCTCACGTTAGGAGGTCACGCAAGGTCTAGCTCGCGTTAGGATTAGCTCTTGCTAGGATTAGATCACGTTCGGATTAGACCACGTTAGGACTAGCAAACGTGAGCATTTGGAGTGGTAGAATGATAACGACCTGAAGCGAGTAGATCCAGTGCTTCTTTAAAACGCACTATACTATGTATATCCTTTCTCATTCAAGTCACCCTGTGGAAATCCACAAGTTCAAACAACTCGGAAGTTAAATATTTTACATAACCTTTGCGTTCAAAAAATAATTCAGGCTTGAAATTCGTTTGCATTCTTCATATACAATGTATTTGAATATAAACACAAATGTTACAGAACATTTTCCCGTTCTACGCAATAAACCTTTGTGCAGGATGGAAAAGGTTCACGGATTTGTAAAATAAAAAAGGGAAGAAGAAGACAATCTTGAAAGTATTCGATTTAGCTAATGAAAATTAGGCCATCTGTATATATAAATGGGACTTGTCATATTTTGTAGTTTAAATATTTGAATATAGCTAGGTCCCATCCTATCCCTACCATGTGCTTGATGAAGGGCTGCGAAGACTGACACTCTGGATCTTGAAATGCACATTGTAACTTTTCTTATTGTACAACAATTAATCGCAGTCAATAATGTATCTCTTGAATGAAATAACCAACAAATATTTTCAAGAATTTCTCAAGTTAGCTTTTATCTATTAAATCCATTCAACATTTAAAATTGATCTTCAAGCCAATAAAACAAAATTCATTTTCTATAGATTAGTTTATTCTATTATGAAGCTAAATGTTAAGATAATAATATTGAATGAAATAATAATAAAAGTTATGTTTTATAATATAAATTGGTTGTCTCCATCAAGCTTTCAGGAAAGCCTACGTTGATACGCTCATCTATGTGTACAACTATTTAAATGATTATGCCATGTAATTACAAACGAGGGCATATATAAATATACATATATATACAGGCCTATATATATTTATATATATATATATATACAAAAAGTCGTAATGAAAAAGAAATAGCATAAAAACTTTGCATTTGCTATATGACGCAATATAATCATAAAATTGACAATGTTTGTTCACGAAAATGATTTAGTCATATCAGTCTGAGTATGGAATTCAGTCATTCGATATTACATCTTGCCTATTTCTTTTTGAGTACTGTTATGAAATATGGTTTCTCTAGATCCATTTAGGAAAGAGACAATATTCAATCTCCATCAATGTTTGAGGGATAGATGTAATAACTGTGTCCTCGCAATCTACGGACTACCCCCGTAGATGACCTTTCAACAGACAAGACACATGAGTGACCTTTATAACGTTTATAAACAAAAGAGGAATTGTAAAAAGGACCTTATACGACGGGGTCATTTTTTCTAATTTATAAAAAAGGCTACATTCACAAGTGTACCAGAAATGAATGATAAATAAAGGTGACGTCCAACGTGACATATTTAGAATAGTTTGTATGCTTGGGCAATTATTTGTAATGACATTTTGTTCTATCAGAAAAACAGTAAGGCTTTTTACTTTTTTTACTTTTAAACGCTACATTTTAATCGCACATAATTTATGAACCTAATATAATTCCATTAAACCATTGATATCGTCATTATGATCAACGCCGTAAGATATAGACAACGCCTTTTGCCAGGCGATATACTCTCAACACAAAGAAAGAGCTCTATAATAGTACACCAATCCATAGTTGGATGATACATACATACCGTGGGAGTCAAAAAAAAAGTTTACACCTAAAAAAATTGCTAACTACATGTTATTTTAAAAATCATCTATGAACAGTCAATTATTATACATCTTATGAAAGAACGTTTTATCCCAAACCATTTGGTGTCATTTCTGTGTGGTAATTGTTCACGCTTGGATGAACAGGAGGCATTGTTTGCAAGAGTGCAAAAATCGACTTGCGCCAACGTGATGCCTACAATATGTGATATGTTGGGATTAAAGTGAGAAAATGAATTAAATGTATCAAATGAGATGCATTGCATATGTTTTTGGCAGAAGCAAAGTCATACACACTCACACGCACACGCACGCACACAAATGTTCGTTGATATTTCATATTCGATATTTGATAATCATGTGTGGCATGCTTAATTTTGTTAGGGATGTTATTCGGATCTGCTATGACCGAATTAATACCCAAACCCCTATTGTTTTATTCAAACATCATATAACTTTGGCGCAAGTCGATTTTTGCACTCTCGCAAACAGTCCCTCCTGTTTATCCAAGCGTGAACACATAGCACACAAAAATGATTCTTTGACTTTGTCTAATCTTCTTTGTCTAATATTTAAATAATCAAATAGAGAGCACATCTGTAATTTTCGAAAAATGACAAGTTTTCATGATAAACGTTTTAGAATGATGTGTGTCATCTATAAATGTGTAGCTACAGCAGACCTGATATTAGAATTGCCATTAAGTCTTACAAATCACCAATTTTTGTTGTCGTTATTTTTTATATTTACCGACGTATATCAAGTACCGTAAAACACAATACCTTTTAACCATGTCAGCAAATACATAACCTCGACCAATCCGTATTGAAAGGTCATACATTTAAGAGTAAATGAATAATGTCATATTGTTAAATTGTTGGATTCATTTTGAATTATTTTTGTACACAGTTACAGAAAAGGGATAGAATATTAATCACAGTTCCTCGGTTTGTGCACATTAGGCCTACAAGGATTTACAATTCATTTTCACATGTTTGTTCTTGTTCCACATTCATAAATTACTCACATTCTATGATGAAAGAAAGTAACTAGTCATCAATATAAACAATATTATACCACAAGTATATTTTATTTGATTACAAAAACTTTACTTGAACTGTAAGAGTTAAAATGACGAGGTGTGGTCTCTATGCTTGCACATGTCGCTGCATAAAGAATGATGTCCTCCAACACCTAACCCGCATTGAAAATTATAAAATGGGTAAAACTAAGATGTATTTTGGAGGTTTTTTTTCAAGGGAAAGAAACTATATCTATACCATATTCAAATAATTTCAATATATTAGTTTATCATGGTAAATACAGTTTTTTTTTTCAATCCCTCCATTTCTCTCTAAATCTGTCTGTCTGTAGCTTTCTGTATTTCCCCTCTCGTCCATATTTGTCTTTCGATTTCTCTTTTGCTCTATTTCACATTTTGTGAATGTGTGCGTGTTTGTGTGTGATTGCCTACCCCCCTCGCTCTCTCTCTCTCTCTCTCTCTCTCTCTCTCTCTCTCTATCTCTCTCTATCTCTATCTCTCTCTATTTCTTCCCCCCCCCTCTCTCTCTCTCTCTCTCTCTCTCTCTCTCTATTGTATCTTACATGTATCTTCCTTGCTCTCACCCTAACGGTTCGTCTCTCACTGGATGACTGTACACGTCGTGAATGGAATTATGAATGTCATATATCCCTATAGATGGAGTGCTCGGGTGAAGCATTGAAATACAGTCTCTCTCCTGGGTTGGAGACGTTCATTATAAATGTGTGTTTGTCATAGAAATAAGATATCCCTCCATAATAGTTTCGATCATCGTCAGCCTTTGAAGTGGCCGATGGAGACATCTCCCTTTGTAGTTGGAGAAATTTCCAATCACAGAGTCTGTCGGGGTTATGCCGAAATATGAGTCCACGAGGTCACAGACAATCAAGATCAAAATAAAATGATAATTCCCAGTCCGTGTTCCTTGCCATAGAGGATCCAATTTTACAATTACGTACTTTACTCTAACTATAACACACAAATAGTCTCCCTGTGCGGCTGTGCTGCATTGAATTTATCTTAGGAAAGATGTACCAAGGGCTTTAAGACTTATTTAATCATTTCCAGTGAAAGATTAATCTATACCGGTGTTTAAAAGGTTGCCATAGACTTAATCAAGACCGGGAATTGATAGTTTTGCAAAACCATTTTATGGCGCAATGCTTCCGTCAATTGGCGCCTAATCGTATTGTGCAAAGATGCATGTGTGGGAAACGAGCGCATGTACATGCAGAGAGGCGAATAAAGCAACCAAAATGTTAACCACTCCCTTCTTGACGTTCTCTTCGCATCACCACCGGTCACTTGTAATCAGATTATCTTCTAACATACCTTCCCGCTAAAACGATGAATATTTACGAATGTTGCCTAATCAAAATCTTAAAGGAAAAATTAAAGTAGATGGATTGATAAATATGTAGACACCACGATGAACCTTATAATTATGAAGCTGCTTAATAAAAAAATGTAGAGACATATTTGTTTGGTATATACGTTTCGAAGTTATTTATTTCCAATTTTGTCGCACATAAAATTATTTTTACCTGAAGTGGGCTAACATTTGAAACCAGATTGAAGTGGGGACGAATAATTATGTTATCTTATCGGAACTTAAGTAATGTATCCAGGGGCTGACAAACAGGTGGTGCAATCTCATTTAGAGG
Source organism: Strongylocentrotus purpuratus (assembly GCF_000002235.5). Taxonomy (NCBI): domain Eukaryota; kingdom Metazoa; phylum Echinodermata; class Echinoidea; order Camarodonta; family Strongylocentrotidae; genus Strongylocentrotus; species Strongylocentrotus purpuratus. The sequence continues at coordinate 13,705,152 of NW_022145615.1, forward strand.
CGCGATCTACCTTGCTCATTTCTTTCAGGGCCTTTGATCAAAGAGAGTACGATAGCTATACCTCATGCCAGATAAACCACCGTGCTTCCTGGGTAAATCAAACGCATACGTGAAGTCTAATTCTATTTTATGTCTTCAACATGTTCATGGGACCAATTCTATTCAAATTCTTTCAGGGCATTTGATCAGAGGATGTACGATAGCTATACCACATGCCAGATAAACCACCGTGCTTCCTGGGTAAATCAAACGCATACGTGAATTCTAATTCTATTTTATGTCTGCAACATGTTCATGGGACCAATTCTATTCAAATTCTTCCAGGGCATTTGATCAGAGGATGTACGATAGCTACATCTTATGCCAGATAAGCCACTGAGCTTTGGCTGAGTAAATCAAACGCATACTTAAAATCTAACCCTAAGTTATGTCTTCAACATGTTCATGGGACCGATTTCAATCGATATCTTCAGGGCCTTCGATAAGAAGGTGTAGGCTATATAGGTACATCTAAGCTGGATAATCCACTGTGCTTTATGAGTAAATCAACCGTATACATGAAATCTAACTCTATTTTATGTCTTCATCACGATGCTCCCGGGATCAATTTTTCGGTCTGGATTATCTTGAAAGCTTTTAGGCCACCATTTCCTTTCATGATCAGACTTTCCTGATGAGTTTTTTTCTCTTTCATCCCCATCAATACCTCTTGCCTTCTCGTAATTATTCGAAACGATGTTTCAAAGGTATCCATCTTCGACACGATCGAAAATAATTTATATTTTAAATCGACCTCTTGCCTTCTCGTAATTATTCGAAACGATGTTTCAAAGGTATCCATCTTCGACACGATCGAAAATAATTTATATTTTAAATCAACCTGAGGCATTTTCTATAGCCTTGTGCATCATCTATAGAAATATGCGAACCTAATCAAATATTTCTAAATCCGAACATGATTTCTGAAGGCAATACTGAAACTCGAAGGATCAGTCCTTCAAGCTACTATTGTTCTGACCAAGAAATGAAACACTAACATAATGACCTCCAAAACTGCCGATACCATCATCCACGTTGACTAGCCTTAGGAGATTTTCAATTCATATTCAGAGGAAACTATTACAAGGAGGGATAAAAACGTTCATCTGGAATGTCAGCCCATCATCATTGCTTTATATAATGCTCAGTGGTTTTATGCGTCGCATACTTTTATTCTGTTAAGATGTGTAGCTAGCTTTTGTTTTGCTTGTTTTTCTCTATATTTTGTTTGTTTATCTGTTTTTGTTTGTTTAAGTGGTTCGATAAGTTTTTGTTTATTGGTTCGATAAGTTATCAACTAATTGCCAATAATCAAGAAAATGCCTCAGATTTTAAGATTGCTGATGGATGGTCAGCTTTTTTAACTAGCAAAAAGAGTACAAACAATGCTCTATGTCATGGAATTTCAGATACAAATATTCCGAGTTTGTCTTCCAAAAGTTACACCCCCCAATCCCTTATCCTTTCTAACTCCGCCCCTGATTATGACCAAATGTTAATACCGTAGGCATATGAATCTGTGTTTGCACACCCTAACCATTATTTCAAATTTGAGGGCGTCTGTATAACTAGGTTCACAGGATATACACAATGATCTGACTCGGTTGAACCTATTCTGATATAGATCTTCTCTTGTTTAGAGTTATTTCCAAATTTGATATTTTGTTTGTTTCTTTCTTTAGATGGTTCAATTTAGACAAATGCATATCGTACCTTGCCTTCTCATTCATTTGATATTTCACAAACTGGATAAGCTGCTAAAACAGAATGTTATTCAAAAAGATTTTTGTTCTGGAATCTTATTTTTTTTTTTTTAATAGTTTATCAACTGTTAAGAATGTTGAAACAGATGATTAATGACGTAATTAAAAATCCAAACATCAAGAACTTTCCCGCTGTCTAGTAACGTAACTTCTAATACTACTTTTACAATGGGATTGTGCGTATGCGTGTACGTGTGTACGTTTGTTATTATTATCATTATCATTATTATACCGTCTGTAAGGACGCTGGTATACATGATCGATTTATTCGTTATTCACCAAAATAATGATCGGCATCAGCATTATTATTATGATAATTTTCGTGATCATCATCTTCATTATCACCGCCATCCTCATCATTAATTGTTATACTTTTTATTACGATATGAATAGAAATATTAATTTCAGAAAATTCTGGTCTAATTCATTTATGCAAGTACCTGAGCAAAGAATTTTTTGTTTACATTCCTTGGGGAAAAAACAATCAAAATCTGAGGACGTACTTTATCTTGTCTATTTTACTCGTTAATTTGCTCCGTTTCCAATATTATTTTCTTCTTCTTCTTCTTCTTCTGTTCTTCCTACGGCTTCCTTTTGAGACTGATGTGACTATGCCTCTTTGTCATGGAAGTCCCTTAGGTTCTGATATTTATGGAGGTCCTTTGTGTATATAAGAAAGCTTCTTCCCACGTGTGGACATTAAGAACATGCTGTACAAACCTCAGAGTAATAAGCTAAAGCACATTATCAATCATTGATATAGGGATGAGAGGGCCTCGGGCTCCCAGTGATTAAATTCTCCTCCTAGGCACCAGAGATTACCGAATAATAAAACATTAATGAAAATATTTTTGGAGCGTAATAAAGGAAGGAAGAGATGTAACCTCGCTAGAGATTCGTGACAAGAAAGATGTATTGGAATTATTTGTCTTGTGGGGGAGAGGAAGAGGTGAATGAAAAGAGGAAATGTAATCGTTTATTGTATTAAGGTAAAGGTTGGTTGTATCATTTATGAATGTAGTACATGTATTATATTGGTTACAGATTTCGAGAACGCGAGATTTGGAAAGGCGTGCATGACACGAGTTGACTTAAAGCAGGTTGAAACTTAATGATAATTCATTGTGTGGTTAATTGTGGACATTATTCTTTATAAGACATGATATGACGTCATCTACGAAACAGACTGTGTAATATTCGAATATAAGTGTTGATTTTTCCAATTTTTTCCAAATTTGTCTACATTTTCCAATTTCTTTTACAAAAACATAATTATTAAAAACTTGATTGTGAGGACTGAAACTTTCAAAGATTACTTTCATTTTCACAATTTTTTTTCTCAAGAGGCTGATTAAAGATATTTGGTATCACCTGCTCTGTTGTGTCTACTCTGAAAGGTTGGTCGGTTGGTTGAACTTTAAGTACAGTATTATCAAACAAGTTGAATTTTCAAAGACAATATTTAATATGTAATAAATAAAATCAAACGAAAATGAAAACGACATATTCTGACACATTTTGCTCCAATGAGACTTTATAAGACTAAATAATAGGATAGAGATAAAGTAAAGTTAGTTGACGCAGAGCATTAAACATTGAGAAGGAGAGGCGAGAAACGTATAGACTGCGAGTTTTAGTAGTGAATGTTGATATAGAACCGACAGGTAATGTAGGATGCTCGTAGGAGATGCTACTTAGGTGAAATGTCAACGAGTTCTGCGAGGAGAACTTCGCTCTGAATAGCCGAAGATAGATCTTTAAGTATTCTCGTCTCATCCATCTTCCATCTCTTTCTTCTCCCCCCCCCCCAATCATCCTCCTTTCTGTTTCTCATCTTTTACTATACCACACTTCTCGTTTAATTTCACATTCTCGATGGGTTTTTTTCTTTCTCCAGATCGATCTTTCTTCTTTTTTTTTCCCCTTTTTTTTTGTGGTTCTTTTTTTCTCCGGTTGTTTCTTGGTTTAGTTGTCATTTATTGTTTTTTTCTTTTCTACAATGTCTTCTGAGCCTGATCATATTATTTGTCTCCCCATCACCCTGTCTACAAGTATGTTATTTCTTCATTGCATGATTGTATTATCTAAGCAAGGCATTTAATACACAATGCTTCTCTCCGCACGGGTGTTAAATGGGTAGGCCTTCTTGGTGGGTAGCCACCGCTAGTGGTTTGGTCCGCCTTGTGAACTGCAAAAGGGCGTTTGCAACATTAACCCACCCACAGACACAAACACACACACACACACACACACATACGCACACCCACACGCACACTCACACATTCCCACACACACACACATACACCTCCGGTTCAAAGGCACAAGGAGAAAATCAATCATTTGCATTTGGCCGACAGCATGCGAAGTTGGCCAGATATATTTTTATCCTTCTCCGTTGTGTGGGGATTACCCCCCCCCCCCCACCCCTCCCCCTCTTTGATATTTATGTGGTGTTATTTGGAAAGCTGTTAAACCAAGCAGAAAGTGAATCTCATTGTAGAATATAACGGCCTGGTATAGAATGAAAGAAAATCCATAATATATAAAGCGCTTTTAGAGGGCTTGCGGTCCTGAAAAGCACGATACTGTATAAGAACGAATTATTATTGTTGTTAATATGGGAGCCCGGCCTCCTTAAAACAAATAATATGAAAACTGTTGCTGTATTGAAAACTTAGAATAGTATAAAATATTATCTTTCGAGCACACGACTCGAAAAGAGATGGCGCCCTTCTAGATTTGTTTTTGCCTCGATGATATCAAAAAATCTGTACAGGAATAATGTAATACTGCACACGCATGTAGAATAAAAGAAGCAATCTACTGAATGCACGCCTTAAAATCATCAATAACTATCTATATAAAAAAATTACATCGATCCTGGTTGTTAAGTACGCTTGTATTTGAGTCATCTTGAATAATGTATAAATAAATACAAGGTCATATATAGTCACCCTAGAGGGAATTCAAAATATAACGAATAAAATTGAAGAAAATGGCAATAACGTAGGGTTAAGTCGATTGGTATTCCTTTTTTCGAGATATTATCCACTGGTTTTTTATAGAAAGGAATGAGGCAATATATTCATTATAATGCTATATGTCCAGGCTTCGTCCACTTACATGATAATATAGATTGAGTACACATCTTACCACTTAACAGGAGATATTCCCCGCTCCTTCCTTTCAATTTTTTCTTCTTCTGAATTTGCTCTTATTTGTTGTGCTTTTTTTTTTCTTCTCTCTCTCTCCGTCTCTTTACCTCTGACTCTGATCGGTCGCCTTTCGGAGAGATTTATTAATATCCGGGAGCGAGAGAGGAGAGCAAGATGAATGTCTTAGTTCGGCCTTTTCCAGCCACCGTGTCTTTCTTTGCTTCTCGCGACAAAGCAATAAGATGCGGAATATCTCCGAGAATAAGTAATAGCCTGAGAATGATTGTGTGACAGTGATCAAGACATATGGAGGAAATACACTTGCTTTCAAGGTTCCAAGTAATTCTTCACCCTGTCCATGCATGGCCTTACATCTTGTAATTCACAATATTTCATCTCTGAATTCATTCCACACTGTACTTCTTATTGGATTTTCTTCGCTTTTTGGTTTCGTCCTCTTGTTGTTTGTTAGTCCATTCGATTGTTTGTTTGTTTGTTTGTTGTTGTTGTTTTTTGTCTGTCTGTCTGGGGTTATTTTCTTTTTTTCCTACTATGTTTGTTTGTTTCTTCAAGAGTATGAGTGAGATACAATTAGCCTATACCATGGAATAGTGTTTTTTTTTAACTGTTTCAAAAAGATACAATTTGATATAGCAGTAAAAAGGAATACAATCGAACACATTGTTGACAGTTTTATTAAGTGTAAAGGCGTGTCAACTTGATGTGGTGTCTTTAATGGGGTGTCTCAAATCAGATTTTACAAACAAATGTTAGGAGCTAGTAGATATTCTAGGCCTATGTGTGAGACTGAACACGCTTTTCTTTGATGTTGAGTTTCCAATGTATAATATATCAGTGGCGGATCCAGGGGGGGGGGCACTGGGGGCACGTGCCCCCCCCCCCCCGGCCAAAAAAAAAGAAAAGGAGAAAAAGGAGGGGGGAAGAAAAAGGAGAGGAAAAAGAAAAAAAGGGAAGAGAGAAAGAAGAAGAAAAGAGGGAGGAAAGAAAAGGGGAAAGGAGAAAAAGGAGGGGAAAGGGAAAGAGAGAGGAGAGAAAAGGCGGAAAAAGAAGAAAGGCGGAAAGACGGAGGCAAGAAAAGGGGGAAAAGGAGAATAATGAGAAGGGAAAAGAAAGAAAGGGGTATGATATTATAAGAAGGTGTTTTTTTTACCGGGTAAGGGGCGGGGGGGGGGGGGGCATGCAATTTTAAGTCGAACATGACTAATACCAAAGATTTTTATCTCCTTTATAACTTCTAACTTATAACCTATAACTTAGTCTTGAATTAATTTTCCGATATACCTATTCTAAGTGCTCTTTCAGCATGCAGATTGTTCCCGCCATTAATCCTGCCATAGTTGCTGGTTTCATTGTCATATTATTTTCTGTCATCCCTGTGGCCGCGAAGTTTCTATCCGTTTCGCAAGCACTTTTTTTCCATCGCCTACATGTAATGCTTATTGCTTCCAGTTTACAAAAGATCCCAGTGGCGGATCTGTGGGGGTGGGGGAGGGGTTTAACCCCCCCCCCCCCCCCCTTGGGCTGCCAAGTGAAAATGTGATGTGAATAGAAAAACGCCATCATGTGTCCAGACCCACATAGTATCCGTATCGTCATCGGGTCAAACCCCCTTTAAACTGTTACTAGATTTAAAAAACGTTATCGTGCACTGCTTTTTATGGTCACCATTGTGTTAGTAGATGCCAGGAAAACATCACTTACGGGGGTTCAAAATAGCAACAACAAAAATCGCCTTGCCGCTACGCGGCTCGGACTTTGAGGTTGTGGACGATACTCCGCATCGTCATTGGGTCGAACCCCCCTCAAACTGTTACTTGATTTAAAAAGACGTTATCATGAAATGCTGTTTATGGTCTCCAATATGTTAGTAGATGCCAGGAAAATATCACTTACGGGGGTTCAAAATAGCCCCCCAAAAATCGCCTCGCCGCTACGCGGCTCGGACTTCGCGGCTCGTGGACGATGCTCCGCATCATCATGGGTCGAACCCCCCTTAAACTATTACTTGATGTAAAAAGACGTTATCATGCACTGCTTTTATGGTCTCCATTGTGTTAGTATATAGATGCCAGGAAAACATCACTTACAGGGGTTCAAAATAGCACCCCAAAAAATCGCCTCGCCGCTATGCGGCTCGTGGACAATGCTTTGCATCGTCTTTGGGTCGACCCCCCTTAAACTGTTACTTGATTTAAAAAGACGTAATTATCATGCACTGCTTTTTATGGTCTCCATTGTGTCAGTAGATGCCAGGAAAACATCACTTACGGGGGTTCAAAATAGTAACAACAACAAAATCGCCGCTACGTGGCTCGTGGACGATGCTCCGTGTCGTCATTGGGTCACCCCCCCCCCCCCTTAGCAGAAAGCCAGATCCCATCATCCGCCCCTGGATCCCTACTCTTTGAGGGGGTAGGAAAAAGCAATTGTACGCTTGGTCGCTCCGCTCCCTCGCCGCTGACGCCTCGCTCCATCGTTTTTCATATATTTCACCCAATGCGATTCTGTGCCCCCCGGGAAGAAATTCCTGGATCCGCCACTGTATATTTCCTTATAAGTTATTATGCTAATACATGGTATCAGAATACATGTATATTTATTATACATAAAATATATATATATATATATATATATATATATATATATAAGAGCAATCCATCAGGTAGTTTAGGAATACGGTTTGCTTCTCTCTGCCAAATGATTTCATTTTCGTTGACCAATGTTGTTTCCTTACTTTGATTTAGCCTGTAATAGAACCGAGGAAGATCAATATCCCTAACCAGCGAAGTCATCCTCTACCTTTACCTTGGCCATGAATTTCAATTATTCTAGGAAAGTTCTGAAAAGTCTGTGTTCCTATGGGTCATATCACTAGCATAACTAGGATACATCAAATAAAGCACATTTTCCTAATCAAGGTTATCTACCTTTGAAACGGGACATACGAGGAGAGCATTTCGGACCCCGGATCCAATTTATTGTTCAGTTTTGAGCCGCGGGTATATATTATAATTCCTTTGGCAAGACATTAATCTGCATTTGCCACTCCGTGCTAAGAAAAATACTTAGTAATGCCAGATTTCAAAATCGGATTTGTCATAATTATGTCCTGAGCATACTGTCGCTGACCATATGGTTATTATAACAAATGACTCGATTTTTTCAGAATCCTTACAAGTCGAAAATTAACCCTTACTGTGAACGTTTTCAAGTTTTTTATACTAAACTGTTAACGCTTAACTTTATTATCTATTTCTGTATGTTTGCGGCTCTATGTAGGTTTACTACTTCATGACATATACCAGTGTTGTATATAACCTCTATTAATAGATATCTGTAGGTTTAATTAATTAGCTATGACTTTATCCTTTGTTTGTCACTACCAGTCTCTTTTAAAGCTGCAAACATGACGATCGTGTGTACTCTCAGCAAGGGAGAGTGAATATATTTGCCGTTTGTGATCCATCAAAATCATAATGAAATACATTTTTAATTAATAACAGTTCGGTTAATCTGCTTAGTTTTGTTATTATTGTTCAACAATTGCGGAAGATGATTATGTTAAGGACAAGTTAAGAAGAATTCTATTTTGTGTACAGTGTATTTTTAACTAAATTGTGTTTAACTGTGTCTAAATAAAATGAAAATTACATTTTTTGAAGATAAGTTAATTGCAACCACTGTGTAAAATTTTCAGAAGCAATAGTGTAAATTGAGAGGCGTTTCATTTCTGAGTTTTCTCAAAGATAGTATTTGAAATAACGCCTCTAGTTTACTCCGTTATCAAGGATTTTTGTTTAAACTTGATGTTTGATAAAAGTGAACATATTTTTTTCAGAGAAATATAAGTATATGTATTTTATAGACGTTAGTTCTTAATTTGCTTATCTGATATCGCAAGTAAAATAGATTGTACATTTCTGCCTAACATTTGTGAGACATATTTTCAACAAATATACAATTATCATGATTATAATACTTCAGATGGATAATCTGTATTGGCCCAAGAATTACAAGTTCCACTTTTAATGATAATATTATCGGATGATATTGGAAATGTGTCTAATTTTGACCGACGGGGTGTGGAACATAAAACGATTCTGAACAAAATTGATGGAACGAAGAAAAACATCTTTAATCGTTGTAGGTCCTTACTAGCTTCATATCTAAGGAAGATAGAGGTACACAGTCGTGAAGCAAGTCGTAGCTAGTCGCTTATGATGTAAATCATAGTTTTTTTTTATTGCGAATGATATATGGTTGGTCTGGGCCACAAAGAGCACATCAACATTTAGTGTACTGATAAATTATGTTGAACATTAAATAACACGTATTCTACCCACTTGAATAGAGGCCATCTCAATGCCCTCCTCTTCAACATGACTGTATTAAAAGGGCAGAGCTAGGGCGTGAGGTAATAGAGACGATGTCTTGCATATGGTAGATAGAACGCAATATGGCCGAAGACCTTGGGAGCACCCTTGACAATGGCCTAGATCTTGGAGTATTTAGAAATAGCGTCGGAACTATAGGTAGTGTTTCGTTCTAAGTACTTTATTTATAGGAAACTGAGAGCAGGCTTGGTATTGATTTTAGCCTGAGAATATGGAAGAAGTAAATGGAAAGGAATATATGTGATGTGTGATGCCGGAATATCTCGGTACGTGTTAGTTATGAATTATATTTTAAGTATCCTGTTTCTTTATGATGTTCAAAAATGTTAATTACATACATTTTCTATACTCTCTTTTTTTCTGAAGTAACAACAGGTCTAAGAGTGAATACAGCATTGAGGAGCGGAATGGGGTTATGCAGAGAAAACGGATAGAGAGAGGGTGTAGAGAAAGGGAGAAAGAGGGGAGAGTAGAAAGAGAAATGGAGATGGGAAGAAAGAGAGTGGGTGAGATTACTATGAAGAGGATAAGAGGAACAGTGGGTATAACATGAGAGAGAGAGAGAGAGAGAGGAAGTAAGAGAAGAGGTGGAAAAAGGAGAGAGGGTGATAAGGGAGAGAGCAGGATGAAGTAGCCAACAAGTATAGATAATAATTTTATTTGGATTGAAATAAAATGGAAATGTTCCGTAGGTAGATTGGAAATAAATGCAAACAAAAATATTTTTAAAAAAAAACAGATTAAGGCCAATCAAGGTACAGTGTAACATTTTTCAAGTAAGAAGTTTCTGAACGTTTACCTAACAACAAGACATACGTTTTAAAAACAACGAAGAGAGAATGTATCTGTATTCATTCTAGTTCTAATGATTTCCTTCGTTGTTTTGAAAGCGACTTATCAATCTCAACAGACCTGACAGAAACCGATTGAAGTACACAGATTATAAGGCACTTCTAGAATAAATTGTTTGAAATGAATCTCTGGCTCTTTATATTCCTATTTAGATAGGCGTTACGCGTTGATTTCTAATCAGTATAATGGAGGGGAAAGAAGAACTGGATGACTTGAGATGCAGCTTAATTGAAAGGAAGACAGATGAGATGGAACAGAAAGGGACCTCTTGGCGCTGGTATCGATCGGTGGTGAGGGGTTGAGAGAGGGACGGAGAAACAAACAAAAGTGTCGCCGGAGTGAAGAGAAAAATCGAAGGGTTGATTGGCTTGAAGAATTGGCCTACAAACATTGGAGAAGATTATAAGAAGGATGGCTAGAGGGTGTTACCGTGAACCCCTTTACCTGATGGTGTACGGTCACCTAGAATAATGTGAAACTCCATGTTAAGGATACCCCTATGCGGGAGACAGGAATGTATCAAGTTTGACTTTGATTGAACTTTGAAATGATTCAACGAAACAAAGCTCACCTAGACCGGATATTCAACCAAAGATACCTCAAAAGAAGGTTGATGATCAATTGGCCTGAGACAATAACCCCCTGCTCGCCTTGCCCTTGCCTTCAGAAAAAGGGCAGGAGTGGCTGTCTACCAGACAGACTGAAATGATTCATTGGTCAGGGTTAAACGTTTGTCTTAGATCTGTCTCAGAACAGACAACAAGTTCAGAGATATAGGACGCCGAAGTGACCTGGGAATTTGTTTAAGTAAAGTATTCAATTTTACGTGAAAGTTTTCTGAAATGGTGAAAAGGGGAATGCATCCTAACTCTTGTAGGAAAGGAGGTCAGATACGAATTGAGATAAATTAATCCGTTATTGGTTCTTCTTAATCCCATTGCTTTAATGTACCAAACGATAATTATTAGATACCACGCTACTTTTACACTTTTTACTTGTTATGTAAAGAGTTTTTCGAAAGGAATGTGTCTATTAAAGTAAGTTTATTCTCTAGCCATTCGACATGGTCGTGAATGTTTTTAAATTGTTCCCTTACATGATAAAGGATCGGAGAAAAACATGATTAGGAATTATCATCAGCGTATGATAAAATTTAAAATGTTTTTCAAATGAAAAAGTAAGAATCTTCATACCCCTGTACGTGTATAATAGAATCATAGGTTACAATTACAATAATTATTGTAGTCATTATAAGCAGATGTTCTCATTATTGTTACTAATTTTATTATCATTGTCGTTGGTATTGTTATAACCATCATCATTATTATTATAATTATCTATATCGTTGTCATTGTTATTTTTATTTTTATCATTACCCTCGTTATTATCATCATCATCATTGTTATCATTATCATTATCATTATCATTATTACTATTGATGTAATTTTTCTCATCATTACCTGTATAGTATTAATGGCTGCTTTGAGAGAAATAGTTGTTTTTATACGCTCAAGGGAAGGTTACAATTGTGCTATTGCCCGAGGCACGCCTCGGGCAATAGCCCAATTGTAACCTTCACGAGAGCGTATAAAAACAACTATTTCTCGAATATTAAAGCAGTCATTAATACTTTTATATGCCGAAAAAAAAGTAAACTTATGACACCACCTTGGCCTTTCTCTAGTTTATCTGCACGGTTGTTTTTTATGAGTGTATCTTTGAGAGTATAGACTAGATCTAGATTCTAGTCTAAGCAAGATATTTTTACAATTTTGGGGGTGGGCCGGCCCACCCGGGAAATATGGAGAAAAACCTGCGCTTTCATATGACACCTCACTTATTGAGTATCACCTTCAGGATCACAACAGATAAAGGTTTGAATCTCGAATTGAAAAAAAAAAACTTGACTTTTTTTGCATGGTCGCGCAGTTCTAGACTGCATAGAGACTGCATTGCGTGCAATCTCTATGGGAAGAATTTTAGCACACAACATCGGGTGCGCGATCAGACACCTTAGACTACTAGATCTATTTTCGTCTACGTCTATGCTGGTACTCGTCAAAAGCATTTTCAGCAACTAAACGAACATGTTTATGGATAATTTCACGTATCCTTTTTGTTGTTCTTGCTGTCAGCGAGTCATTTGATAAGTTGAAATCTTGGGAGAGTTTCTTCAGCCATTTTTGTCTTGCTTGGAATTGTCTTGTCTTGTATGAAAATACCGACCAATTCTTCGCACACGTACGGTATCCACGATCGCTCAAACCATTTTTTAACATGTGAACCTATGGGTATTTCACCAAGACTGAACTACTTTCCCAGTACCCATGGTAACTGGGATTTTAGAACTATTTTTTAGGACTATTACATGGGTTTGGAATTTTACCGGGAATTTTACTGGAATTGTTAAAGTTTATGAATGCAATTTCGACCAATCAGATAGCTGGATTTCTTAAGTGAGGTATATAATATATTATATTAATGATTATTGTTGGTTTACTACTATTATTGTCACTATCATTATTATTATTTTTAGTTGTAGTAGTAGAAGAAGCAGTAGTAATAGTAGTAGTAGTAGTAGTAGTAGTAGTAGTAGTAGTAGTAATATGAACCAAGAACATAGGTATTGAACTGCCTATACATTACTTGATATTACAGATACTTGTATGTAGTTATTCCCACTGGAAAAATAAGTTTTAAAATGTTCCTGTTAGGCACTTCGTTAAGTTTGAGGCGATATATAGTTATATCAATGAATGTCATTTAATATTTGAACTTGAGGTGCGAGCATAGCCAATCTTGGGATTTCAATAATCAAATCAGTGCGTCTGACCTACTTCACTGCAATGCATTATATTACTGGTTCCGCGGTCAAACTATCTTTCTCTCTCTCTCTCTCTATCTTTCTCTCTCTTTCTATCTCTCTCTCGCTATCTCTCTCTATTTCCCTCTCCCATTTTACCTATTTATCTATAAATTGACGACCGAGCATCTCTCTCCCTCTCTCTCTCTCCGTCTGTTTCTCTCTCTCTCTCCCCCCCCCTCTCTCTCTCTCTCTCCGTTTATTGTTCTCTCTCTCTACTTCTCTTTTTTCTCTTTTGTTAATTCAAAATGGTTATCCGATATTAATTTGGAGCACACTTCATTATTCTTCATTATTCTACTTTACGTAACAGCATTCACATTAAACGTAAATTAAAAACGGGATTCAGAGCTGCACCAGTATAGTTCAATTATATACTGTACGTTTAGTCTGGGGAGGCAGCCACCCCCCCCCCCCCCACCCCCCTCAAAAAAAAAAAAAAAAAAAAATGAAGCTCAAGTCGCACGTAAACATTTGATTTTCACGGTTCTAGGACATCCACCCCTGGATAACCACCCCCAGTCAACTACCCCGTAGGACAACTACCGCCTAGGACAAGTCCCCAAGGGCAACTACCCTCTGTGACGACTACCCCTAGGACAACTACCCCCAGACAACTACCCCCTAGGACAACAACCCCCTAGGACAACTACCCCCTAGGACGATTAACCCCGGACAACTACCCCCAGACACCTACCGCCTACGACAACCATCCTATAGGACAACTACCCCCTGAAAACTATCCTAGGGGGTAGTTATCTGGGGGTAGTTGTAGTTGTTCTAGGGGGTAGATGTCCTAGAGGGTAGTTGTTCTAGAAGGTAGATGTCCTAGGGGGCAGTTGTCCTAGAGGGTATTTGACTGGGGGTGGTTATCCGAGAGGTGGATGTCTAGGGGTTAGGTGTTCCGATTTCAAGATGAAAGAAAAGGTGATAATTTTGTTTCGTTTTGTTTTGTATCGTATTGTGTTGGTTTGGTTTGGTTTGGTTTTGCTTGGTAAGGATTAGGTTGATTTGTTTTATTTTGTTTCGTGTGAGTGTGTGAGTTATGTCATCTTGTCTAATGTAAAAGGTATTGCATGCTACCTAATGACATTAACGACTTTAAGACCTCGATAATTCTCATGGTTCTGTGGGAGGATGGACAAAATAAACCATTTTGATGACATTCAAAATCAAAATAGAAGGAGGGAATCGAAATGGACCAACATGTTTTGTTCAAGCGACTGGCGCGGGCAAATTTAGAACAATGCTCCCATGATTTTAGCTGAAGAATCATACAGTTTTTTCAGAATATATTAGCGACTAATTCCAATTTTTGCTCAATTGTGCATATCACTTCAGTTATTTTTAAATAATAACTCCTATACAATATCTGTTCACTGACTAAATTTTTAAACGCAAAGTAATATTGACCGGACTGACCAAATAATTCTTAAGCGTACGTTTTGATATATGAACACGAAGACTCTCTAGATTTTGAAGGAAAAAAGTTTTACCGTTAATGTGTCAGACCGAGATGAACATACAAATCTGGATGACCTTCAACATGATGTTAACTCTGTGGTTAACCTTTAAAACCCTCCTCCCTGTTCACTCATATAGGTCTATGATTCATCGTCTCATTACCAAACGATATGCACATGGATATTATTACTCCATCCTTCGATTACCTCCTCAGTCACCATTCCATCTCACATATCCAAGGTTGATTATAAGCAAACATGGTGTTGCTTGATTGCAGATCGAATTATCCATGCATGGTGCATAAACCCGATTTCAAGGACGCCATTTTGGTTTAGGAGGTGTTAGGTGTTTTCGTCTGTGACTATCCCCAGGGATGTTAGACCGGTAACGAATTAACAGCAACCCGTAGGCACTGCTCGACTCACCTTTCGGACTATATTACATTATGCATCCATGTTTTCTAATGTCATAAGGATCAAAATGCACATGACTAGGTGATAGGTATCTTCACGCATAAAGTTATCAGTCTAAGAGGTGTTTTTTCCGACATTTTCTTATAACCTTTTTTCCTAGGCCCACGGCTATATTATACGTACAACTTGACAGCGTGTCATCTTACCGCATATACTTCAGAGCTTAAAGCAATGTTCGATGTTTTGAATCATGGCATAGTCTCATGAAAATATAAAGACACGTAAGCCCTGCACCGATATAACAATAATTCATACCTCGTCAAAAAACGATATGTATATAGAGGCATCGATTAGTCAAATTCTAAGTTCACCCTATTCGGGGTTCAATCAGTAGAGGTTCTAGAGGGGTTGGGTGCTATAGCCTCCACAGCATTTCTTAAATGCAAAAAACCGTTTGCCCCCCCCCCCCCCTCCTCCTCCTGCTCTCTACACTGTTCCCGCCGTGAGTAAACAGTGAGTGCATTGTCCTTACTTTCTAGTGTACATATTAAACCGGAATATAAATATACGAACTAAGTTTAACATTTAATCACGGTAATTAGCTTACATAGCTGATAAGATCTTTCCAGCCTCTGCACGTATCGGGTGGTTGAATTTTTACCCCAAATATTCTCTTTGTTTTTCTTCTTTGGTTGCCTCTCTCGACACAGGAGTAGCAAGGTGTATGTTGAAATGATTAGAATTTCTTGTTATGCATTATAATTAAACGGGGATCTTCGTAAAAACTCAGTGATGCAACTCAAAGTGATTGGAGGGATAGAACAGGCATAATTATGTATCTAAAACACCCCATGGTTTCACCCTTATGTTCCGGGTTTCACCCTTATGTTCCGTCGCTCCCAAGTTCAGACAAACACAATCCTAAATTTCGGCGCACATGTGATGTCCGTTTGTTTCGACACAATTGTTCCAATATTTCAAGGTACATGTAGGTTTACACCTATGTTCAGACATTCCTATGTCCGGACACCTCTGTATTCCAACACCCCTGTGTTCCGATATCCAAAATGTTCCGACACTCCTATGATTCAATGCTCTTTTAATTATGGTACTACACCTTTTGTTCCGACATATTGACCGTGCATTAACCAACACATGCAAACCCTTACACACGCACAAGCACACGCACAAGCACACGCACACACTCACACATATACACGCACACCCACACGCGTTCAGACCCCTATGATCCGACACACTTTCACAAAAATGGCAAATAATTATGTTCCTTCTCAGGCCACTGTTTGCCCAAACATTATACAGATGAGATATCAGCCGGTCATTATTTGCAGCGTCGCTTCAGGGGTCAGGGGTGCTTTTCAAGATGTATCGTCAAGGTCGAAGTAAAGCCTGCAGACTTGAACGTTAATTTATCCTTGCTTGTTTCTTTTTCGATCATATTTCTTTTGTATCATTTACGTTGGAAAGTGGTTAAGCGATCTCATGTCCCTCATAGCCAAGACGATGCACAACACTTTCATTTCCTTCATTTCCTTCTCCAATAAAAAAACAATTAAACATGATATACAGATAAAAGATCGATTACAAGAAAAATACAAAGAGAAGAAGCAACCAAATTGTTATGGGAGTCCGGAGTCAACAAAAAGGGCAATTAGTTTTATGAACGTCAATCCCTTACAAAGTATACACTGTATTGATGAGAAAAGGAAAAAATGGAGAAAAAAAAGAGAAAAGCTGAACACCAATATAAAAGAAAAAAGGGAAGGACAATAGATGGGGAGGGGGAATACATTACAAAGTGCATTTACTAAAACGTAACGTCATTTAATTTGAGATTAAATACATCATAAAAGATGGATTTATATAAAGCAAAGCAAAACAATAACATTGAATTCCTTTGGCCAGTCCATTGTAACAAAGGACGCATATAATGCGAACAGGAATTGCATTATTTATGTTGAATCGTGAAATGAAGGAAAGATGTATGCGCTAATACATCAGCCTGTCAAACCTCAAAGGAACTTCATAATCATATCCCATCAATTCTAACCTTGAATCGTACAGGTTCCGGACATCAAATCTTTACTGCAAGGTTGTGTCCATTAGATTAATTCTTATGTGCAGCTCAAGTAGAGTCTAGACTTATTTCACACCATCTCAGTCTGAAGTCTCATGCTGCCCAATGCTTCTACCTACATCCATCATACTGTAATGTAAGAGAGTCAAAGACTTTACTCTCATCCATCTAATTTCGCCAAATCCGCTGCTTACGAGAGGTAAGGGACAATAAATTGGATTAGGAATTCGATTGAATCGCGAATTAGTAGTATTTCTCTAAGGAGACAAACTTATCTCGGTTTGTAGGTCTTCGGTATCTACAGGCGCCATTCTCAGTCACTAGACACAATACCATGGCCTATTTCACTGGGTAACCAACGTGGATTTGTTTTCAGTCAAAGTTAATCTAAATTTACCGATAGACGAGCAGCAGTTTCTCTCGAAAGGTTATAAACGACCCCCTGCGCTGACCTCTTTCAACTCTAAAGGTCTTAATCTCATCTTCTCTACCTTAACTCTTTCTCCCTCCTTCTCTCCCTCAATTTCGTCTTGTTATTTCTTCTTAAAGGCTAACAATTCGGCTGGTTTCCTCTTATTTTTGTATTACTGTTATCGGTATAGTGTCTTTTATTTTGTTTTGTATGATTTTCTTCTGTCTTATCATAATCGAATTTGTTCTTAATTGTTTAGAGAAGTATATCAACCAGATTTGATAACGTACGTCAGTGGGCGGACCATTATGGTCACCATCCGGAAGACGCTGTTACAGTAGAGGCGGAGCGGAGATTCGACTGTCATACCAACTAACTTCTACATCGTCTTAGCCATGCGGTTAGCTTCTATCACGGAAACGAGCAGCTCGCTAATGTCGTTATCTTCTAAATACCGATGCGAGACTGGATGTGTTCCCCATTTCCCTAAGTTTCCATTAACTTTGTGGCCTCCCATGCCCTATCAGCCTTGCACTGACTCTAAATTAGAGATGAATAGGGATATCCCAAATCGTTATGTATGTCGCCATTTAATACAGGTCCACAGCAAACAGTTTGTCGTTCCTCTCCGTGCTCTCCTCGAGGGTCGTGTGCGCTGGTCCCAGGTGCTTCTCCCCTTTTATCGACAGGTGATTACGTTTCCCCGCAATGCCCCAGGCGTCAGCCAATTCCACCATGCGACTGAAACTCCCTTACTTCTTTTGGCGCCACATATTCCTTCTTAGAAGACCTATTTCTTAGTTTGATAAACCAATCTCAGCTCGAAAGAGAAAAGGATTTGAAGTCAGTCGCGTTAAGGACAAAGCAAATACGATTTCACATGGAAGTGTCATCCAATTAGAATGTTTGCATTGCAATCAGAAGGGCAATTTAATGGGCGCAAACGAAATTACAATGTTTTTTCTCTCTTTCTCGCTCTGTCCCTCTCTCTCTCTCTCTCTCTCTCTCTCTCTCTTTAGCCCACTGCACACCACTCGATCATTCTACTATCCGATTTTCTTTTGAAGAAATTGCATTTAGCTGGGAAATCTAAACAAACATCATCTTCCTGATTTAGTTTCCAAATAATCAGCAGAATACTAGTGTATTAAACTTTCTAGTCAGAATAAAATCTGACATGATGGGCTTCAAATAGTAGACAATCGCACTATGGGTCTGACGTCGCCGAGATTCTTAGATATCTTTTTTTATACCTTAGCTTAGAGAGCATTATGCTTGTAAGTAAGCACGCAGGGGACCAACGGCTTTAAGTCCTCTCCGAGGGACTTAGTGATGAGGATAAATGCCTTACCACAGGAGGGCACGAGCGCATCGGTTTCGAACCCGGGACCTCCCGGTTACGAAACCACTGTTCTATATACCACAGAGCCATCGCGCCGATTTAGCTTTTCCTCTTCCAAGGAAAGATGATATCCCTTGAAATTTAGATTTTTGTGTGTGTTAACCTTGTGACAGTTCACATCCTCGAATGCTGAATGTTAATACAAATGATATTGCAAATTCTTCCGAACTTGGATCGGAGTATAGGATCGTGCAGTGTGCGATGTGCTCTTAAACGATTATGGGTATGTTTTCCGTTCTCAACGATTTGCGATTGTTTAAACATGTTTAATTACATTTTCAAACTAAATATTTTCCATCATCAAATCGCGAAAGAAACCTATTTTTATTCGGAAAAAGATTGATGCGAGAGAGGGGAAGGATGAGAGAGGGAGAGAGAAAAAAGGATATAGCTCGCGTTCTACATAAAGCATGCATGTGCTCTGTTTATAAAAGCAATCTATGATGCATACCGCAGTCTGCTACAGGGGTGCGGTTGTAATTGTATATAGGGATGGGGACTACGCTGCGGTTCCTCCTTTTGCTAGAAAAACTATCGTAACAATGGTAATGATAATGATAGCATTTGTATACCGATTGAAACTGGTGAATCTAAGCACTGTATTATTACCAAGACATTAGCCTGGCTATAATACCCTGATAAGGCGCTCTGGGATTCGACGAATTCTTCCTACAGGGCACCAATTTACGCCACCTGGATTGAGAGTGGCAAATGTTGATTAATGTCTTGCCAAAGAAATGGAAAGTGATTAGCGATACAACAATGTTTTTATCTATTATTATAACATAATCAAAACGCTCGTAATAAATGTATTAATAGAACTGTCATCCATGGTCTGTGATGTGTTATATTCACATTGGGTCCAACAAACCAATATGGGAACTCAAATAATTGAAGAATTTGCCCTCCTTTTTAATAATTAGCAGAAATTGTCGCCTCAGGGTTATTTAGTCAGTTACTTTTTACTTCGGGGATATGTCGACATGAAAGTTATGTAAATGTTGAATTTCAGAAACCATTTTCCTCTAACATTCAGGCGTGCTTTAATAATTTCTTTAAGTCTGAACGTCCATCTTTAATGTCGATCATGTTATCCATTGCATCAGTTAGGCATTGTGAGATTATGATCAATATAATCATGTAAAGCTCACCGGGGGGAAGGGAAATGTTATGTCACATCCTTGACCTAAAAGTAGTTGCATGTAAGCGGAATAATGTTGCACAAAGTAGAGGATGAATTAAAGATCGGTTATCCATTTTCTCAACGGCGCATTTCCTTACTCGGTAACGTTGTTTGCTGACTGTCGCCCTGTAATAACACGGTCCGGAGACCAAGTCCTCCTGTGTTTGTTCTCTCCTTAACATGGGATGTGAAATCAATATCACTCCTTACTTGATGCGCATTTTCACTGTCACTCGGATCTATTTCATCGGGGGTTGATTCATAATAGCATGTCATTCACCCAGTGTCACTGAACGGAGAAATGTTAGCCCCATCTATGTTTTAAAACAACAATCACTCTTTAATCAAGACTGATACTACATTCCTGAGTTGATGCTTTAGTGACCACCATCCCTGCTCCCATTCGTGTGTGTTTAGCCTACTCCTGTCTATATCGCAACGACTATAATCTTTCAGACGCCGTATTTGGCTTTTGGAAAATAAACGTTAATAATATGTTGATAACACTTCTACAAAGAACCGGGGATAAACAGTTTCAGGTGATCTATATGAGGTTGGAGAGCAAACCAAAATCAGGGATTTGTAATAAATTGAAGTGGAAAAGTATGTTTTCAAGTTTTGTCTACAGGTCAAAATTTTTTTTTCTTCACGCTTTCAATATTTGTTGTCACTTTTTTCCCTTCCAATTGAGAATAAATGAAAAGTCTGCGATATTTAAACTTGGAATACACTTAAAAATGGAAAATATTACAAACACAATAATTCGTAAGAGGTGATATTAGTTGGCATACTGCCATGGAGAACGAGTCATTGACCAAAAAATGTTCGTTCTTTAATTTTACATATTTTATTTACCAAAGAGAAGCTCTAGACCAAACCATAATTCCTATTCAAACCTAAGAGGGCTTTTGAATTAATTTTTGAAGACGATATTTTACATATTTTATCTACCAAAGAGAAGCACTTAACCAAACCATAATTCCCATTCAAACATAGGAGGGCTATTGAATAAATTGGATGTTTCACCACAAAACAGTTATGTTTATTATACAATAATTGTTCATGAAATCAAAATAATGTCCTTGAAATTCAGATTTTTCGCCATATTCTTATTAACTATATAGTCTCTCCGAATTCACAAAAAAGTCCAGAATTCATTTTCATTTCCAACAGCTCATTAACCGAATTAATTCTTGAAGTAAAAGTGAGGAATATAAAAATGACCAGTTACTTTTATACAACCACTTAAAATCAAACATATTTCAGTCATGCACCCAATCAGTCAATAAAGTCTTCTCCGTCTTCTCTGAGTGGAGAACATTAATCAGTGTTTGGGCGGGGGGGGGGGGGCACTTGTGTCATGGAGCATATTAAATCAATCCATTATCCCAATCGTATGCAATCCAATCACCGACCTGTCTGCCGATTACAAGAGTCGGAAGTCAAAGATTTCCATGGTCATGATGGAGAGATATGTTGCAATGATAGTCATTGAAATGTGCATCTTAACATGTTTGATTTTTTTTTAATAATTAAAGGCTCTTTTCTAGCATTCTTACACAGTGCTGCGTACGTGATGCCCCCTTCCTGATCTCCAAAGTTCCGTAATACTTTTCAAATTGTATGTATGGAAAACTTCCCAATCATTACCAGATAGATACTGTTATCACCGGAAATTAGAGTGCAGTTAAGTTCGCTTCAGCATATTTTATTATTTTACGTCTTTATATTTTGTGCTTAATACTTCTTTTATTCACTTCATGAAGACCAATACAGATTGAATTCTGTTTGGTTAGCGCCATTTTTGAAGACGAGAGGTCATTACCACGGTAACTACGGAGAACCGAAAAGAATTGCAATAAAAAGCATTATTGTGGAGAAAAACATGATTATGAAGTAGTATAACTTGTGATTCTATAATACTGTACATTATCTCAGCTGTCACTTTTACCTTTAGAAGCATACGTCTCCAACCTGTTCGGTTCATCGATACTTTAATAAAATGTATAAGGGCGGTATGAAAGGGTACTGACACAAACCCGTGATTGAAACCACAGCGTAAACGAATGCAATTATGCATTTGATAAGCATCCTTTTCCTCATGGTAGCATTTTCAGCCGCCAATCCTCGTAATGTTCTCATATCCCCATACCCTGGTAGACGAATAGCTTTTTTTTTGTCTCGGGAAGAATTCTGTCGATATGTCTTTCTCGTTTGCATCTGAAATTTGATATGGAGACTAATCCTTCTTGTTCCTCTCCGTGTGATTATGTTACTATTCTAAGGCTTGTGGTTCTATGTGAAAAGTGGTCGGCTGGTGAATTTTATTCCAGGTCCTTTCACATTTGAAAGAAACACATGACTGAGCGAGACAGTGAAATAAAATATCTCTCTCTCGTGCTTTAACACATTTTGTGATATCTTTCAATCATATAATAGCACTTGTGAAGTGCTCTTCTGGGGATCCACTTCCTGCGCTCTCTACACGTCAACTTCAGTAGTATATCAAGTTACTCAACATGCAGTGTAAAAGTAATATTGAACATTGCCATGATTTGCTGAATAAATACGAGCAGAAAAAATAAAATCTTTCAAATAAACATAAATGAAAAAGAAAAATTACCGATTCATGATCACTTGCCATCACGTGTTTTTTGTTAATGAATAAATCAAACCCATTAATTTTTATGACGAACACAGGAACAAACATTATTATACAACAGTGTCAAAGTACGATCATTCATGCACAGAACAAATAAATGTTTACTTGTCTTTTTACATTATTTTGAACTAGGTGAGGGCACTGATGAAGCGATGTCTTAGATTGAGTGACCCGTTCAGGCTAGTCTTGTTCTTGAATGACCCCCCCCCCCCCCCGACTCTTACGCCCCAATCGATTTCCTTTCTGCCTTCCCTTACATGTTTCTTGATTCGTCTTACTTCCCGGTCTTACTTGTACTTGAACCCATAACCTCAATTGGAAGAAACATAGTAAATACAGATATCTGACTCTGACTTGTTCTCAGCATTTTCCAAATAATTAGAAGTCTTTGATGACATCAATACAGATTCATTCCTATAATTATGGTGAGGGCATTGGGAGAATTATTGTCTACTTGTCTACTTCGTTTGGGATAGTACGTATGGTGATTGGTTGGTTGTTTTGTTTGTTTTACCCCCGTTTTACCTGACTGCTAAGAAAGCACGCGTATGCCTGTAAGTAAGCAACCCCGGGACCAACGGCATTAAGTCCATGATAATGAGGATCAATGCCCTACCGAAGGGCACTATCGCATTGAATTGGAAAACGAGGCCACTGCTCTACAACTATACTCAGCATTGGCGCCTCAATGTTATTTTCCCCCTTATTTTTTGTTTGTTGTTGTTGTTGTTGTTGTTTGTTTTTTAAGTTTCGAAGTCGAATGGCTTAATTGAACACCATGAGTGGTCGTGGATTTTGTATTTACAAAGCTGTTTTTCCTCATGGTCCTGATTAAGGACATACAAAAAATAGTAAAACTTAAAAAAAAATCAAAATAGAACAAACAAATACAGATTCTATATAGTCTTGGCATGGCACTAAAATATTGGCTTTCAGCAAATCTCGATCTAACTCAGTATTGTTTCACTCAAAAGTCTAACCCCAAAAGAAAACGGACAGGTTAGATTTGTAACAGAATCATGGGTAGAGGGCTTGGGGGAAGGACTTGTGGAGGGCTTGGGGTTGCTGTAATCATTGTTTACATGTGGCTCGCTTAAATACATTATAAAGAAAAATCAGGGGATTGAAGAATTAGGGCATGGGGGCTTGAGCTTCTTTAATCCACCCTCCTCGTTTTAGGACCGCTACTGAAATTGGGTTATGATAGCTTACCTATAGGTAACTCGCAATAGAGGGCCGAACATTTCATTAAATCGAATCGCGAGGGGAATTATCCGTGACTGCAAATTCTCAAGCGCTATCCGTAATTATTCACTCCCACCATTACTGATTTAATTGTAAGGATATGTTGATATGAGATTTGTTTTTCATCCATCAGAAAATTGTCGGAACATCACAGTGAAATATAATAAGCTCATCTTGTTCTTGTATTTAGCCAAAGATAGGAGATAGAGCCGGTATGGAATCAGAAGCATAGGTTTCCAGTTTTATGATCCTCATTATGGTCTTTTAAAATACCATGCTATTATATCTTCTGAAAATTTAGAAGTAGGCCCTCTCTTTGATTAGGTAATTTAATTGCACCCGTATATGGGCAATGCCTTTGGGGATGTTTTGTTTGTAGAATTATCTAATTTATATTTTTAATTATTTATTTATTTATTAATGAATATATGTATTTTTTTTAGTTATTTATTTACTCATATATTTTCCTATTTGTTTACACATTCATGAATGTATGTATTTATTTATTTATTATTCATTTTTTTATTTATCTATTGAAGATAATTCAGATTTTGCTTCAGCAAATATCATAATAGGTCCATATTATAAGATTAGCGCTAAAATATGTCTTTTTAGCCTCAATACATGCCCTTTCTTTTGAAGATTTGAGCAAGACAATTTCTGAAAAATGATCCATAATAATTTTACTGTAATTTGCTTACTTTTTTTCCTCAAGATTTGTCAGTGTGCGGGGGTGGGATGGCTGAGAAACAGAAATCCTTTCAAATCAGCTAAATTAATTATACAGGGATTCGTGTTTGAAACTATTGCCCGACTTTAGATGATATCAAAATTCTCGGGGGCTGCAGCCTGCCTCCTACGCATTATTTTTTATTTTGAGACGATAAAACTTCGGAAACTGCGTCTGCGGTGCTTTATAAAATACATCCACTCGCGTCCCCCCGACCTCTACGAACAATACTAAACATTCACAATGGCGGACGTTTTGGACATTCATGAAGCCGAAGAGGATGAAGAATTCCAGGTCGATGAGGAATCTGATCGTAAGTAATATATTGTCCAGATGTTCCTGGCATCGTTTTGTTGTACAGTAGTTATAATTTTTAAATTTAAAAGCCATTTTTAAAGGAAACTTAATACGTAGTTCACGTCGAAACTGAGATGATCGGTCCCATCTATGTGCTTCTGTGTATGTTCACGGACGAGTGAATGCCATGCTGCCGATTTAGCCTTAAAAAGTTTAAACGTGAAATATAATATTGATATCGCCTAGCCTTAATTGGCACCCATAATCCATAAACAGGAGTGATGTAAACAAAATATAAAAAGCGTTTGTAATCACTCGTAAAACTTGTCAAAGCATAATTTAAGATTGGTCAAGAAGTTAACAAAAAATTTAGCATTTCAATTTTTTGATTTTGATTCTGATGCAGTGATGCAGAAATGATACTGATATGATTACCTAACATGCTATTTTCATTAAAAAAACGCTGACCTCTTAGTTTTAGAGGATCAGTAGGGGCACTGATCCGAGAATAAGGATCGTTTTCCTAAACGTGGACAGACGCGTCTTAAAAAATAAGGAATAATCGTCTGGATTTTCGCAGACTTGGTACTTGGTTGGTTGGTCCTCCCAAATACTTGTCTGAGTTTTAACTGGAGGTGCGGATAGGGTGAATTAATTTGCAGATGGGGGGGGGGGGGTCATCAGGGCTTTTGTCAGCTCAGGACAATTCTTATTTCCGATACGCACGTTTGCGATGCAAAAAACAGATTCCGCGATGAGGCTCCTTGGTGCATTTCACATTGACTTTGCACAGAGACTTTCACGTTGTGAACGATAAATCATCAGGAAGACGGGCAACCCATAAAAGTAGACGGTGAACTAAGGATATTCTTCACGCGAAATCCGTTTTTCGCATTGCCAGCGCGCGGCATGGGAACCCTACACCTAAGAGTGCCGAGGAAAAAACACCTCTGCGAAAACATGTATGATCCTTATTTTTTTTAGGATGCAATTTGTCCGCGTTTATGAGGATATCCTCGTTCATGTGGACGATCCTCATTCTTGCCCAGCAAAAGTAAACGGTGAACTAAGGATATTCTTCACGCGGAATCCGTTTTTCGCATTGCCAGCGCGTGGCTTAGGAACCCTACACCGAAGAGTGCCGAGAAAAAAACACCTCTGCGAAAACATACATGCCAACTGTTCAGATTAAAGAGGAACATTCCTCTTTTTGGGAGAAGATAATTATCATTTTAATGCAGGTGTTCCTCTTCCTGTACAAATTTGTCTGTAGTATTGAATAGGAGAGTTAGGATTGTTCCTCTTTTTTTTGAAAATAGCATAATTTGTACAGATTTCTGATTTTCAAATGTTGGCATGTATGAACATGTATGATCCTTATTTTTTAGGATGCAATTTGTCCGCGTTTATGAGGATATCCTCGTTCATGCGGACGATCCTCATTCTTGCCCAGCGCCCCTACTGACGATGTACACAGAAATAGCTGTTTTCACATTGCCAATTCAATAGTTGGTTTACATTTGTTTTTGTTTTCATTTTGTGTAATTATCCCTTTTTTTTTTTTTTATTAATCTTGCAGAAAATATACAGAAGCTGAGGCAAAGTGTCAAGAAGAGGAAAGGGAGAGGATTCGGTGCTGGTGAGTACAATTAACAATCTGTTGGAAATATAGCATCATTTTCTTCAATGCACATTTTTAAATATTGATAATCTAGATTTAAATATTATTTTCTCTGTATAAAAGTGTTATTGTCAAAATATGAAATGTAGACCTGTATGCATTGAATGTATACCCTTAAGTACAGCTATGTTCTTTGTTAGTTTTAGAATAAAGTAAATTTCATTGAGTTATGTGAAAATATTGTTGAATTTCACATTATTTTTGTGAACGTATCTACAGAAGGAGGAATCCGTACAGCTGATGAGGAGTTCCAGGGTCTAGAGATTGATACCAGTGAATCAGGACCTCAGAGATGTAAGACAAAATTAAAGCTTCAAAATATTGTGACACATGCACAAACAACTCTCTTGTTTATTAGAAAATATTTATTAGACAATATTATTAGTATCTGTCTTTCTCTTTAGGAGCGCTACTCAAAATGTTGAATGGACAGCATATTATTATAGGTCCCCTAAATAGAAAAAACCTTTTGAGTTGTACGTTTTGTTACAAAATGACATTTTAGTAATTTTATGTGTGGTACTATATCACTATACAAGTCACATTGACATTAACAATTCAGTCAATTCAAATTGCCTATTGCTCATTACAACTTACAAAAATTCATAACTATCTTATTTTTTGTTCAACTTGTTCAACTCTGATTGTTCTGATTTCTTTTACATTAGTTTGCTTTTAGGATTAGATTCCCTTTGTGGCTCTTCTAAAAGGTCCCTTTTCCCCTTAATCCCACCCTCTTCCAACACCACTTCCAGTTAATATTCTGTGAGGTGTATTTTGAAGATCATCTACCAAGTACCAATTATCTTGTGTTCATCAGAAAAGCTTTATCAGGGAAGATTGCATTAGATTGATGTTGTACTGGCCAAGTTGTCAAGGTTGCTGGTTCCAAACAATTTTGTGCTAAAACAAAAGTGTGGTGATCACCAAAAAGTTAAACACTGAATTTGCCCTGCTCCAGCAGCTGCATGAATGATTTTGCAGTGAACCTCATGCCCAGGCTCTGTTGTTGGAACCAATTACCTGGGGCCTGTTACTCAAAACCGTCATAAGTCTAAGTTTGTGGACATCCCATAGAAACGTGTGTTAATTCTATAAAACATAGGTTGTCCACGAAGTTAGACTTTTGACAGTTTCGAGTAACATGCCCTTGAATGATTAGCTCAAATGACATTATTTCTTTGGTATTATATGTTTAAGTTGAGCCCTTTAGAATCCAAAAAATTATGAAGTGTTTTATGTTTGTTTGTATAAAGTTGTTATTGTTTATCATTTGTTGTAGCTGTAGAGGGCTGGATTTTATTTGTGACCGGGGTACATGAGGAGGCTACAGAGGAGGATGTAAGGGATAAGTTTGCTGATTATGGAGAGATAAAGAACACACATGTCAACCTCGACAGGAGAACAGGTTACCTCAAGGTTAGTAAATTATATTCAGTATTGAAACAAGTCACTAATGATGCTCCCCAGGAAGTGGAAAATGTGCATACATTGTGTTGCGGTTAAGCCTGAATCCAATGACCGGGGTAATAATATGTGCTGCACCTAGAAACAAGGTATTAGGCGCATTATAAATGTGAGCTATTAGTATTTCTAATACTGACGGCCTTAGACCAAAAATAAGGTTCAATAGACACGTTTTTAAAGATTAATGAAGAAATGATGGCTGAGCACAAGTTTAAGGTAAAACTTCTCACTAAGACTTTGCCAATAACTTTGATGATTATTGTAAGTGTTTGTCCTTTTTTATTTGGAAGATATTGGAGGTTTGGATTTAGGTTACTTTTTTGTTTTATTGTAGTTTTGTAGCAATTAGTTTCCTCTATGTTTCTTCAGAGAATTGGAAGAAACATGCTCAAACGTTTTTGCTTTCTCTCTTAGAGATGTTCTAGTGAAAAGTACATTTTGCAAATGATATATCTATTGTAACTGAATTTTCTAATATCTGAAGATATTTGGAGTGTTGAGAAAAATATAGGGTTGGACAAGATGTGGAATCATTTACTACCTTCAATTTCATCATTGCATGGCTGTTTCATAAAGAATCTGAAACTATATGTTTCGATTATCTAAACTATATCAGTACAATGAGAATGAGAATGAGAAATTATGTATATTCAAAGTGATTTAGAGAGTACAGCATTGTAGAGGTCTCTTGATCTAGTGGATATGTTGCTGGACTGTGAATCACATGGTTCGCTGTTCAAATCCAGCTGCAGCACTATTAAATGTCCTATGGCAAGATATTAATCTACATTTGCCACTCTCCTCTCAGGTTTGTAAATGGGTACCTGGTAGGCAGAAATTCATTAAATGCTTGAGCGCCTTATCATGGTGACTCAGCTAAAGCCTGGGTAATAATATGATTCCAGGGCTCTTAGGGAGAACAGTATTAATTTGATATTGATGAGGATACCCTGGGTAAACAAGACATACCGTACTATTATTGTTGTTATTATCATTGTTATAAATTGCTTTGTTTTAGGGTTATGTTCTGGTGGAGTTTGAAACCTTCAAGGAAGCACAGAAAGCCATGGATGCATTGAATGGTGAAGATATCTTGGGACAGACAATCAACGTTGACTGGGCCTTCGTCAGAGGACCACATGAAACCGGATCATCAAAGAAAAGGTATGTCCCTTGACGCATCGTGGTTCATCTTATCTGTGGCTATGTACAGGTCTCAAGAAAATTGCTACGTTTTCTATAAAAGGGGTTGATAGTTGTAGAGTATAATATGCAACATGAAAAGATTGTAAATTGATTCCAAGTTTGACGAAATCAAAATTCCCGGACGAGACACAAAAATATTGAAGGCATCTATCTCTAAATACATGTGGAACAATATAAGAACATGTTCTACCAGAACAAAGATTATAAGCAGTCTCTTACATTATTTCTTCATTATCTCTAGAGTCGATAAAATAGGGTATGAAAAATGGCCGTCAGATTATCTTTACTAGTAGTGATTGTTTAATTGTCCAGATATTGTATTGTTTCTCTAGACTGAACAATAAACCATTGATAATTATTTTGTTCACTTCTCTAATATAATCAAATGTTTCTGTTATTTCCATCTCTTTGTAAACAGAAGTGGGAGAAGGCGCTAACATCTGTAATGAAGCATAGGAGGATCTCTTGGAAATTCTTGTGAACCCCTTAACTTGTTTACCTGGTGTAAAGAAACAAGTCATTACATCAGCGTTTTTGTAAATGGTTGTGAGCAATCAAAATTTGGTCAAATTCTTTGACAGTTCTAAACATGGTTCTTCTAATAGATTAGAGCAAGTCCAAGATATTCTGGTCATCTACTCCACATGTATCAAGAAAATGAACACAAACTCACATTGCAAGCATTGTTTTGTTATTTGGCCTGCTTCAAGCCCCACTAGGGCTGCTGTAGTAAACAAAAATTGAAGATCTTTGTTAAACATGAGGGACAAATTACTATAGACTTGTTCAAAAGAGTTTCATTACATAATGATCACAAAACACTCACCAACTTATTTATAAAACTGTGTTTCAGTTAACATTGGCACAAGTTCAAAGGACATTTGAATATTTAAAATCAGTCATCCTTAACTTCACTTTCAAGCTTTTAAAAGGAGAGGGAAACCATTTGATCCGAGATTCGTTCAGTGGTAATCTTCAATCTTGAGAGATTTAATGAGCATGTATGAGTGAAGTTATGATTAACTGCTACAAATCTCACTCATGCTACAGTCCCAGGTAAAAATATACAAATATGTCCTGTAATGATGTAGACACACAAGAAATATATTCAAAAGCTGTCATATTTTGACCAGATCTGTAGTATTGAAAATGTTGAATTCCAAAATAACATCTGATATTTGGAATACATGTCATGTTACCTGTATATAGCTGTATGCTTAGTTAAGTACATGTATGTCACAATAATTAGGTTTGCCTTGTGTACATAATTGTTAAGTTTTTTAAAATTCCACTATAGGTTGTATTTTGTTGACTCTCTCATTTTTGATGTAATGTTTTATTCAGGTTAATTATGTTGTTCATCATGTACTTTAAGTATCAACATTACTACAAATATTATGGGTCTGAACAGTTAATGCCTGTGCACAACTTTGAAATCATGACCACCCTGTTTATAACAACAATTTCCAAATTTGCCTCAGCTAAGTTAACTTCAGCACCCACAAAAAAACTATTGTCCTGAAAATTTTCATCAATACATATTTTTGAAGCAACATGTACAAACTTTTGTTTCTTTTTTATGAGATACAAATTTGGTAATGAAGGGATGATGACTGTTGGGGGACAGTGGCCTTATAACTGGGAGTATCCCATGTTTGAACAAAAAAGGGCCCTTTGGTATTAGACATTCTTCCTCTTCTTTACCTGGGATAGGACCTAGCAGTCAATGTCGGTCCACCTATTTGAAGCAGTAACGTTTGTTTTCTTAGCTGTCATGTGCAATAAGAATCGGCATCAAGGGCACTATGTTTACTATTCTGGCCATATATGACTTTCCTGTTTGAAAATTGTACAAGTCAAATTGTGAAGCATATTCAAACATTTTAATATATTTAGACATTTCTTCCAAACTCTACTGTTGATAGTTGGGATGGATATTGGCCCAAACTCAGTTGACTTCATTTCATTCCTGTTCAGTTTATCAAGGGACTGTAGCTGAAGGGTAACATTGATGAAGAAAAAAAAGTGAAATGCAAACAAAGTGCACATTTCGGTTTGCAATGTTTATGAAGTAAGGTGTTCAAACTATTTTATGTATTACATTCAAAGTAAGAAATAAAAGCAACAAACAATTCCTTTTTTTTGGAAAGTAGAAGTGTTGAAAATGTTTTTTTATGCCCTTTTGAGTTTTTACATTCATTATTTCATTTCAGTGTGTGTTACTGAGAGAGAGATTGTTAGTGAAGTTAGTGTACATGATCTGTGACATATGCAAGATGCAGGTCTAAATTCTTTCAGAACTTCTTGTGTATGGGTGATAATTTACAGGAAACAAAAAGTAGGCAAAGAACAGGAATATATGTATTGTCATTGCAGGGTCCAATTTTCAGCCTATATTTTCTTGAAACTCAAAATACCTCTTGCATCAAATAACTTATTGATTTTGATACAAAATAGTTGGACCCCTCCCTTCTCCCCATTATTTTTTTCAAAATTACACTAATTCTGACCTGAAGATGATAGGAGCTCTGTAAGGTGAAATATATACTATGCAGAGTCTAGAAAAAGAGAACATTGAAAAAGTGGAATGAGTGAGAGAGGGAGGAGAAGAAAAAAAAGGGGAGAGAAAGAGAGGAGGATACCATTTGGTTTGTGGATGTTTTAGTGACAAGAGAGAAGGGGATGAAGAGTGAAATTCAAAGAGATGTGAAAGCAAGTTAATAATGTTCAATTTGTGTATTCTTGTTGAATGTAATACAAAAATTAAATTTTGTAATGGAATATATCACCATTAATCTTGTTGATCAACATCCATGTGATTTATTTAGGGCATCGGGCTGAGGTTTAGATTCATGAATAAATGAATGCAAGGTTTCTCCCTTTGTATTGACTACTACAGTGCACCAAGGCATATTGTTCGTTGATGGAACTATGATGATGATAAAAGTATTCCAATTAATGAAAATCAGAAGGAAAAAAAAATCCACTTCCAAAATGTATCCCATTTACTTCTTCAAATCTCTTTCTGTTCGTCTCATTCACTATACTCTCACTCAACCTGCACCTATCCCATTGTCTCTCTCTCTCTCCCTTTCTCCACACCTTCTTCAGCCCAAGTCCCCTCCCACCTCTGTATTCGCCCATTTTCTATTACATATATTTTTTCTCAGTCTTCTTGTTTCTTTTCTAAATGTTATGCTTTAAGGCTCTAAGCAGCAAACTGTCCTTTTCTTCACTCTATTTCAAATATATATTCTTCCTTCCTATTTCTCCCTCACTCTCCTCTTTTCTTTCAAACTTTCAAACAAATAAAATCAAAATTCTCTGACTGTTTTTGTCCAAAGCACATTTTATTCTGTATTTATAACTGGTACAAAATTTAAACTTTCTTAGTTAAGTTTCTTTTATGAAATAAAAATAGAGACTCATCTTAAAACATAATGACAAATAAACCGATATATACAAAATAATCTGATAAACAATTTTTGTCATAGATGAAGTGTCAACCATATGCAGAAATTAGGGTTAAGTTGCTTCAATAAACTAAAGTAAGGACTCATCTTAAAAAATTATGACATAATTTGACATATATATATATATATAAAATAGTCTAGCGTACAAGTTGTGTTTCAGTTCAGTTGCTTTAAAGAAATAAAAATATAGACTCATCTTAAAATACTATGACATAAACTTTGATATATAAAAAATAATCTTATAAACAATTCATGACATAGATAAAGTGTCAACCATATTCAGAAATTAGCTTTAATTTGCTTTGATAAAAATAAAATTAGGGACTCATCTTAAAACATAATGACATATACTTTAATATATATATATATATATATCGTCCTTGTTTTCACGAAGTGACGGTAGCGAGGAAAATCGTAATGCAAAGTGAATGCAATTTTTTTTCACTACCGTCACTTCGTGAAAACAGCGACGATATTTATAAAATAATCCAACATACAAGTTGCGACATAAATGAAGTGTCAGCCATATGAAGACATCAGAACAAAATAACTGAACAATTTTTTTGCAATTTTTTTGCAACACATACACGAGCTTGACTCTTTAAAGGTCTCATGATACATGAAATAGGGTGATTTGAATGAAACTCTCTAATGCTCCTGTGTGAAAAGTATGCATTTCCTTGTATAATTGATGTAGCAAGGCAAAAGAGCATAACTCGAAATTTTGGCATTTTTGATAAGAACATTTCCCGAGTAACTTGAATACGCTCTTTCCAAAAGCAAAACAGGGACCAGACACATGTCGTCTTCTATGCAGATAAGCCAAAATAAAAACTGGCTCTTGTTCTCAGCATTTTCACGACTCATTAATGATTCAACAACAGCCACTGAAGTCATCACAATGAACTATCTGGAACCCGGCCACACCTTTATGGCTGCAGATTCCACCCACTGCTGCAATACAGAATAAACTCAACAAGCAAGCGGCTGTGTAATATGACTTTGAGGACCTCACACTTCTAGTTGCAACTTCACGTCAGAACATCAAATGTACCACTCTCAGTCACACCGACAAGCGTGTGTATTAGAATAATGCGAAGAAGGTTGCTACAACATTGAGACAACTCAAAGTCGTAGAAATCAGGAGGGGCTCTACAAGTATGTTCACGAAGCGCTCTTTCTCTGATAACTTCCGGGAAGAGAAGTTCTTGAAAAAGAAGGAGGAAGCAGACATCATAGCCTTAACCGCTGAAGGCAAGAGGGTAGCTGGAAGAACTTCTGAAAGAAATGAACCCTAAATTCCATAATTTGGAGAAAGATCAGTGTGGGATTTGCGAGTCATACTACCATGGAACACAAAACCAAAGGGAAGACCTAGAAGATCGATATCAAGCTCATATCAAAGAGGATAAAGCAATATGAGAAATTAAAACTTATGCAAAGGAGGGTGCCGGTCGAGAAAAGACTTTCAATGCAGCTGTGTTTGATCTACTGCCAAAATCTACACGTTCTGAGTTGTTCTACAAACGAAGGCTTGCTAATTATAATTTCACAATGTATGAAGATGGGATCTGCTCCTTGTCACATGAAGGGCAGACAAAGCGAGGGTCCTGTGAAATTGCATCGTGCCTTTACCACAACTTGAACAAGCTGGATGAAAGAGGCATTACGGAAGTAAAGTTGTTTGCTGTCCCCGACAAAACAAAAACTATCGAGAAGGCAAGATCTGTCCAAACTATCAGGCTGCACTTCTTTGAAGTTGGACATGGCCAGTCAGAGGGTGATGCCATGCATAGCGTTATTGAAAGAACTATGCGGCAAGTTGGGGAGATCATATTGCCAGCCCAGTTGACAAGTATCTGTCGGATGGCTAGAATTCACCCTCGCCCATACAAGGTAAATCCTGTTAAGACAAGGGATGTTAACGACTGGAAGTCATACAGTCAGGAGAAAAGAATTCTTCGGACTCAATCAACCGAAGGATATCAGACTATTGATTGGACTCTGCGGCAAGCTGGGGAGATAATATTGCGGGGATACCGATTGCCCACACCTGCTAACGAAAGGAGACAAAGTCGATGATTTTTCACCCAAATTGCGCCTCGAAATGTCTTCAGGAAATAAAAGCGAATTCCAACTCTAAGGAACAATTACGTGTACATCGTGAGATGTTGCTCTGCTATTTTCCTTGTTAGAACCTGCTTTCATTGTGTACGAGACATGTTATACTGTGACTGTAATACTCCACTGGATGTCTGGAGAAATGTTCAATTGATTCTTCTGACTTTTATACTGTGAATTCATCGTTTCTTGCCTTGATCTACCAGCTTTTTTAAAACTGCTTATGGAGTTATACCTTTTCTTCCACAGGTCTGTACGTTCGCAATTTATAGCGACGATAAGTATTTACCACAGTAACCCTCTTCATTCTGCGTATAAGCTGCCTGTTGTTTCGAAGGGACTCACTTTGATGTGCGCGATATATTGGTCTTCATCCGTGAATGGGTTTTTCAATCTTCCCTCCATCGATGCACCATTCAATCTGGACTGGATTACAAACGCACTTTGGTGGATTGGGCCAATTTCCTTTGCGACCTGTGTCGGAATTTGTAGACGGCCTTTATTATGGAGGCACAAAAATGTTTCGTGGAGAGGTGGAAATCAACGGAAGTTTGTTCGGCTGTCGGTGTAATTATCATAGAGGGGACCCAAGAGGGGGTTCAAAAGTGTGGATCTTAGGAATGGTGGAGAGGGCCACAAAACGCATCATCCTCTACCCAGTCGACAAGAGAGATGAGGCTACCCTCATTCCTCTCATCGAGTGGCACGCGAAGAAAGGTACGATATACACCGACGGGTGGAGAGCCTATTCCACTTTGAATGAGAGGGGTTATCCACATTTCTCTGTGGAGCACAGACAGAGACACACAGAGAGCTAGCGACGGGGGAGGAGAAGATAGTGCACACAAACACAATACAGGGTAAATCTTAACGAAACAAATGGAAACCATGGAACTCAAAAGCAAAGGGAAGACCTAGAAGATTGATATCAAGCTCATATTAAAGAGAAGAAAGCAGTACGAGAGATGAAATCTAATGTAAAGGAGCATGCCCGTCGAGAGAAGACTCTTAATGCAGCCGTGTTTGATCTACATCAGGTTAGCTACCTGCCAAAATCTTCACGTTCTGGGCTGCTTTTAATACAAACTACAGCTTGCTATTCATAATTTCACAATGTATGATTCAGGCACCAAAGTCTAAAGATGGGATCTGCTACTTGTTACATGAAGGGCAAACAAAGCGAGAGTCCTGTGAAATTGCATCGCGCCTTCACCAATACCTGAGCAAGCTGGATAAAAGGGGCATTACGGAAGAAAACTTGTTTCCCATACCGATGGCTGTCCCGGACAAAACGAAAACTCTTTCCTTCCAGCTATGATGCAAGCATTCATAGAGAAGGCGAGATCTGTCCAAGCCATCACGCTACACTTCTTTGAAGTCAGACACGGGCAGTCAGAAGGTGATACGATGCATAGCGTCATTGAAAGAACTATGCAGCAAGTTGGGGAAATCATATTGCCACCCCAGTTGACAAGTATCTGTCGGATGGCTAGAATTCACCCTCGCCCATACAAGGTGAAACCTGTTATTAAGACAGGGGACCGAGAGTCATACAGTCAGAAGAGAGGAATTCTTCAGATTCAAATGTGCTATAAATTTCTAATTTTATTTTTCAAGTTATTCTCTCTCTTGAAAAGAAGAAAAGAAAATGTCCACGTTTTAAATACAATCTTCCATGTGAAGATTTGCTTGTTCAGGAAATCTGATTCTTCTTTCTTGTTTCTATTTGAGTAAATTATTTAGGTATGCTGACTACAGACAGCTGGCAGTAAACATCTTTTGCGACGTTGGGGGAGAAGAACTGTGCCAAGTGGAGGCCCTCTTCGTTCTGCAGGATGGAGGGGAAAGCCTGCATACTAGAGTTGCAGGTTTTAGAGAGATGTTGTTCAGGATCTGTGGAGTAGATACTCAAGCAGAGCCACCAAAGCCCCCATTGAAAGTCAGTGCTCAGTGGAGGCGGATGTGTGCAGCTTCCGTTGGGAAATCAACAGAAAGAAATGTTACCACAGCATTCTCTAAATCACAGGGGTTGATAGTGAGGAGAGCATGCAGGGGTGGGCATTTTTAGACGCTACAAAGACAGTAGTCAACAATTTGTACTTCAGGTGTATTGAAATTCCTGCTTTTTGTTATCCTTATAGGAATGGACTTCAAGAAATCTTTGCCATGATCATTCCTGAAATTGGTGAAGGCAGCAAAAGTCTAGAGCGTAAGCCACACCAGGCATAGCCTATTTGATATGCGTTGGACTTTATGGCAAGCGTACTAATCGCGTTATGGATAACAATTACAGGATAACAATTTCTGCTTTGGTATTCGGTCAAAGGGGATAACAATTTCTGGTTTGGCATTTGGTCAAAGGGGAAAATCCTGCTGTATGCGCTGGTATACGCGTTTAGGGGTATTTTTCTAGCCCTCAGGGCCAGACCGGGGGTAAAAATTGGCCATTGGCGAGACTACGAACACCTCATACCAATTACCATGCCTTCAACTAGAAATCAAGAGATTTATCTTTTATGGAAAGACATACAGGACATTATTTGGGATGCTAGGCGGCCAGTGCTAATTCAAAGACATTTTTATAGTAAAAACCTGAAGCATTGGTCACTGCATTTGAGTGTTTATGAATGGATTGAATCCACTCCTATTTATGGAATTGACGGATTTGTAGGGACAGAGCTAGTGTTCGGCACTTTGAAGCCCTCTTTAGACTTTCTGAAGGTTGGAGAAATTACAGACTTTATGCTTGGAACAATTCTACAGGACGTTGAAAACATTTAGATGGGCGACCCTCGGTATTACTAATGATGAGGTAAGTGAATTAAACTTAACACCCCCGTAATATAATAGATATGTCTAGATCTAGCTGTAGGCTCAATCTTTAAATGACCAATGAGCGAATCGTAATTTCATATAATGCAAATTAAATGTCAATGATGAAAACTTTCCTCCAATTAGCTATTGACAGCCAACAGGTAGGTCAGCTAATTTTACAACACATGGCCTTGAAGTGAATTATTTGTGATCCGGCACCCCACAGTCACTAGACTTCACATTCTCTGCCAAACATGTCGTGGAGTAGGAAGCTGCACCAACCGACTACGGGGGATTTTTCGCATTGGCGAATTCCTTTTGAATTCTTTCGACTACTAGATAGAGAGGATGCAAAGCTGTACAAGTGGCTCGTACATAACCGCCTCATCGCTTCGGCAATGAACTGCGAAGTATGCACACGACCTTGCAAAAGTGTTGCAAACAGTTCCAAGAAAGGTGTCAGGATATGGAGATGCAAGGGGTCCGTCACTTGGAGGCATGAAAAGACGTACTCGGTTCACAAACATTCCATTTTCCAAGGGACACACTTTGATGTACGCGAGATATTAGTCTTTATCCGTGAATGGGTTTTGCAATCTTCCCTCCAACAATGCGCCATTCAATCTGGACTCGACTACAAGCGCACTTCAGTGGATTGGGCCAATTTCCTTCGCGACCTGTGTCGGAATTTGTTGACGGCCTTTATTATTGAGGCACAGAGATGTTGATACCATAGAGGAGACCCAAGAGGAGGTTCGAAAGTGTGGATCCAAGGAATGGTGGAGAGGGCCACAAAACGCATCATCCTCTACCCAGTAGATAAGAGAGATGAGGCTACCCTCATTCCTCTTATCAAGAGGCACCTAGAGAAAGGCACCACGATATACACCGACGGGTGGAGTGCCTATTCCTCATTGAATGAGCGGGGTTATCGCCATTTCTCTGTGGAGCACAGACAGAGACACAGAGAGCTATAGCGACAGGGGGAGGAGAAGATAGAGCACACAAATGCAAAAGAGGGTAGCTGGAAGAAAAACTGAAAGAAATGAACCCCAGATTCCATAATTTGAAGAAAGATCAGCGTGGGATTTGCGAGTCGTACTACCATGGAACTCCAAAGGGAAGATCATATTAAAGAGGAGAAAGCAGTACGAGAGATTAAATCTAATGCAAAGGAGTGTGCCAGTCGAGAGAAGACTCTCAATGCAGCCGTGTTTGATCTACAGCAGGTGAACTACCTGCCAAAACTTTCACGTTCTAAGCTGTTTTACAAACAAAGGCTTGCTAATTATAATTTCACAATGTATGATTCAGGCAGCAAAGATGGGATCTCCTACTTATCACATGAAGGGCAGACAAAGCGGGGTCCTGTAAAATTGCATCGTGCCTTCACCACTGGAAATCCAAAGGTGGAAGCGGCTTGGTCGATTGATGGAAGAGTCATGGCTGCCCTCAAGACCAACGAAGAGGGGGTTCAAGTCAAAAAACTTTTCTCATCTTTGCAGCAAGCTGCGACTTTGTAACTCTTTATTTTTCTTTTTACTTCCAAGTGCCTCTCCTAGAGGTTTGCATTTTTACCCGTGCGTTATCTAACGTTCTTTACACCTTTTGTTTTCCCTCTTACATTTATATTCTCTCTGTGTATTACGTCTTGTTTTCTTTATACATCTTTCTTTTTCCCTTTTTATGCCTTATTTCTCTTTCACTTTTTACTATGTGCACTTGCACTTTTTTTTATCAATATACTCTGTACATCTCTATATATTTTTATGTTCATGTCGTTCTGAGTGTGTCTGTGTGTGTGTTCTTGTATGTGAATGAATGTGATGGCTATCCGCAAACTGCTTTGTTTTATCTCTCTGTTTTGGTATTTGATATTTTTTATTACCGCTTCAGATCTGTTGTTTTTATATACTGTTTACATCTAATCTTTCCTCATGGATGATGATTTTGAAGATATTAATGATGCTGTTGTTAATGAGTGTAGCTATATCAACTGCAGC
The DNA here is from genome assembly GCF_000002235.5 of Strongylocentrotus purpuratus. Classification (NCBI taxonomy): domain Eukaryota; kingdom Metazoa; phylum Echinodermata; class Echinoidea; order Camarodonta; family Strongylocentrotidae; genus Strongylocentrotus; species Strongylocentrotus purpuratus. The sequence goes on from NW_022145615.1 coordinate 13,744,910, forward strand.
GATTTCCAGTTTAATGGCGATAAAAAACTTTCTCTGATGCATATTAACTCCAGAAGTCTTTTTAAAAACTTTGATGATCTGGTAGTATTACTATCCTGTATAGAACATAATTTCTCTGTTATTGGTATTTCAGAAACCTGGTTCAAACCATCTACAGATGTAGCTATGTTTGATATTCCAGGATATTCATTTGTTCAAGTCTGTCGATCAAATAAGAAAGGTGGTGGAGTAGCATGTTATGTCCGAGACGGGCTTGATTACAAGATACGTAATGATCTATCTATGGCTAATGCTTATTATGAATGTGTATTTTTAGAAATTAGTATTGCAAACAAAAAGTCGATTGTCGGATGCATTTATAGAGCACCTGGTAATGACATTAGATCATTTATTGATGGCTTTGATCATGAAATGCAAATACTGAGTAAAGAAAGGAATGACATTTATATTATGGGTGACTTTAATATCAATTTGTTAAATGTTGATGTAGATGAAAAGGTAAAAGATTTTGTTGACTTTATGTTTTCGTTTGGGTTGCTTTCCCTAATCACTAAACCGACTCGTATCACGTCATCTTCAGCAACCTTAATCGATAATATATTTACAAACTGTGTTCAAGACCATTTCTATTCTGGAATATTCTGTTCTGATTTCTCTGATCACATGCCAATTTGTAGCATTAACAAAGGCAATGCAGTCACTACAGGAAAGGTACACAATAAATTATTTAGACGTGTGATTACTGATGAAAGAATGAATAATTTCCAACGCGATCTTCTTCAAGTTGATTGGTCTAGTTTATAAAGCTTGTTTGATGCAAATGTTTCTTATGACTATTTTAGTGATATTTTTTCCAACTTATATAATTTACATTTCCCTTTAGTTGAATTGAGTGTGAAGAAGAAATGCAGGACACCATGGATTACTCCAAGTCTTCTGAAATCTATTAATCAGAAACATAAGCTTTATCATACATATATTAAGAACCAAAATGAGATTAATCGGAAAAGTTATGTTGACTATAAAAACTTGTTGACAAACCTTGTTCGTCAAAGTAAGAAGGATTATTATGATAATATTTTTCGAACTACTCAGAATGATATTAGAAAGACTTGGTCTCATATTAATGGTTTGCTTGGGAGGGGGAAGAAGACGCCACTTCCAAATGATATGTATCATAATGATTTACTGTTAAAATCAGACTTACAAAAAGCAAAATATTTTAATGAATATTTCATTGATTTGCCCTCTAAAATAAACAAGGAAATTCCTCCTGTCCAAACATCATACAAAACAATTTTTGTCAGTGCAGAATCACTCCTCGTCCTTGTACTTTAGACCAACGTCTGTTCATGAAATTTCTAACTTTGTTTTAACTCTAAAACCATCCAAGGCATGCGGTTCTGACGACATTTCCCCAAAAGTCATTAAAACTTGTATTCAATGCATTGTTGAACCCTTGTGTGATATTTTTAATAAGTCCTTGTTTCAGGGTATTGTCCCAAACAAATTGAAAATAGCTAAAGTAATCCCTGTATTCAAGAAGAATGATCGTAAGAACATTGAGAATTATAGACCAATTGCTTTGTTACCCATATTTTCAAAAATTCTAGAGAAAATAGTGTATAAAAGGTTGGATGACTTCCTTCGACTTCATGATATTCTGATCCCACAACAATTTGGCTTTCGAAAGAATTGCTCTACAAGTATGGGAGTCTTGAATTTGGTAAACACTATTATAAATGCAATTGATGCTGGGAAGTTTTGTCTTGGTGTGTTTTTGGATTTATCGAAAGCATTCAACACTATTGATCATGATATATTATTAAGCAAGCTTGAGCATTATGGCATTCGTGGGATAGCTTTGAAATGGTTTAAAAATTACTTACATAATCGATTACAGTATGTAGTGGTTAATGGAGTTAAATCACAATCTAGGAAGGTAAAATATGGCGTACCCCAAGGCTCAGTCCTGGGCCCCTTATTGTTCTTGATTTATATTAATGATATTATAAACTCATCTCAGTTGTTTACTTATTCACTTTTTGCTGATGATACTTGCTTGCTCTCTCACCACAAAGACATGCATAATCTGATTTTGTCTGCAAATAATGAAGTTCACAATATATTTAAGTGGTTTTGTTGCAACAAACTTTTGTTAAATGCTAGTAAGACTCAATATGTTGTTTTTAGATCAAGGGGCAAAAGAATCCCAGATAATATTGACCCCCTGACAATAGGTGGTCATCTGATCAACCGGAGTCAAAATGTAAGGTTTCTTGGAGTTACAGTTGATGATCATTAACTTGGAAAGATCACCTCAGCAATGTTTGTACCAAGGTCTCGAGGAGTGTTGGTGTGATTTTTAAGTTACGCTTTTTTTTTACCAGAGCAAACTTTAGTAACTCTTTATAATGCTATCATTATGCCTCACTTAACTTATTGTAATGTTGCATGGGGAAATACGTATAGGAGCCATATAAACAAGTTAATAGTCCTTCAGAAGAAAGCTATCAGGCTCATTACAAATTCAAATTACAGAAGTCCAAGTAATCCTTTATTTGTGCAACTTCAGATGTTGCCTCTTGATGAATTAGTCTCCATGAATTGTTTGATATTCATGTACAAATCTCAATCTGCTCAAAATAATTCATTTTTAAAAGATGCGTTTATTGTTAATTCGACTGTCCATTCGTACAACACACCTCAGAGAAATCTTATCCATCAGCCGTTTGCGAGAACACAAACTGCTTCGAACTCTTTTGTAATTAATTGTATCAAAGAATGGAATAAGTTGCCACAAAACATCAGATCCAGTCCAACACTACCTATGTTTAAACATACATGTCGAGAATATCTTTTTGAGAGATTACAAAATATGTTAAAGTAAATCCTGGAAAGCCATGTGTGTATGTGTGTGTGTGGGTGTGTCTGTGTGTGTGTGCGTGCGTCTGTAAAAGGGTTTAACCGAGGACGCACTGACAAAATATAACCTTCTAACCGCGGACCTACCTTCTATGGGGGACGGTCCTCGTTTCCAAATAAGAGTTAATTATGCTTTCTCTCATGCCAGAGAGGGCGCTCTATAATTATGAGAGCAAACGAGCGATCGTCCGCAGTTGTACGTGAATTTCATTTTCAGAGTGCGTTTGCAGTGTGCGAAACTGTACGAAATTGAACGAGAGTGTGTGCATCGAAGTGAATGTCGCCATCTAGTGTCAGCGTTCGAACAGCCCATTACACACTGCACGTAGTATATCTATGGCCTGTATACGGTACGTGCGCGTGCGCGATTCATCATCAGCGCAGCATGTCCTGCATGCTAGCTAGCTGCCTGCAACGTCCTCGATCAAGCCGACGATGGCTGAACGACCTCCTCGTCGACGTCGACGCGGTAACGCCGTCGCTTCATCAGAACCTGGTATGTAAAATAACTTCCATCGTATTTTGGTGTAGAATAGACCTAAGTTAACTGTCAGAGCTACTCAATAGCCACTTACTAAGTTAGTTAGGCCTAACGTTACATGTTCTGCAGTAAGCCTGTAACTTTTTAGGGCGCTAGTTCATAAGTGTGCCCATACTTTGGCGCCGGCAGCCTACGCGGCTAGCTACCCGTGACTCGCGCGTGGAGAGTACCCTACATACGGCTAACTTCAGCCAGGCACGAGCGCTTATGCACTTGTTGAATTGCAGTGAAACTTGTGAGAAAGTGTATATTATACTGTCTTTGTTTTTAGGAAAAATACTCTCAGAAAGATAATACAATTGGCAAAAAACAGGTAAGAAAGATAAAGACTTTGAAATCAGGCCCTTACATGGACAATGGATGATGATTCAGTTGATTTTTGGGACTGTGTTTAGTACAATAGTACTTTTTAGTAGGGTACCGTCACTCTACTACTTCCTGTCTCATTAATTTTGTCCATCGGCCCAGTGGAGTAAATTATAAAAATTTCCACCAACTGATAAGTTACTTTTGCACTGTTTTTTTTTGTTTTTTTTGTCTCGCTGTGATATAATTGGAAAATGAATTAATCATATTGTATGTGTTCTCTTCTTTGCGATTTCCAGACATTAATTATGCAAAACACCTCGGTGGACCTGATCCGGATGGATTTGAAACCTGTTTCATTAGTCAGGAGATTGGTGAGTTTTTCATATATACATGTAGAAACATGTTCAGAACCTGATTCATCAATGATTCTGTCATCATATATTCATTATTGTGTTTACTTATTGATGTTTTGTCTTTAATGTTTATAACTATTTATCTCATTCATGTTGCTGTCATTCCATCTCATGAATAATACAGAATCACATACCAAACAGTGAATAATGGACCGTCCTCTGATGTATGTTCACATTGTGTGTGATCATGTGTTAACGCCCCGCCCCCCCCCCTTTCACAGACACATCAACTATTTAAACCGTGGACTGTCCTTTGTTGTATGTTTTGTATTGTACATGTATATCAAATTGACATTGGAACTGGGATGTAACTAATTACCTATAACTTTGGTCGTTCCTCTGTTGTATGTTTGTATTGTATATGTTTAGCAGATTGACATTGAACTTGGATGTGACATTAACTAACTGGACTGTCCTCTATTGTATATTTAGAATGTGTATGTCAGGTTGATGTTGGAACTTGGATGTAACATTAACTATCAAACTGTGTACTGTCCTCTGTTGTATGTTTGTAATGTGTGTCAGATTGGTGTTGGAACTGCTTGTACATTATCCAACAGTGGACCGTCCTCTGTTGTATGTTTTAAAAGTGTGTCAGATTGGTGTTGGAACTGCTTGTAACATTAACAATCCAACAGTGGACCGTCCTCTATTGTATGTTTTTCAAAGTGTGTCAGATTGATATGGGAACTTGAATGTAACATTAACTATCAAACTGTGGACTGTCCTCTGTTGTATGTTTGTAATGTGTGTCAGATTGGTGTTGGACCTGTTTGTAACATTAACAATCCAACTGTGGACCGTCCTCTGTTGTATGTGTGTAATGTGTGTCAGATTGGTGTTGGAACTGCTTGTAACATTAACAATCCAACAGTGGACCGTCCTCTGTTGTATGTTTTTAAAGTGTGTCAGATTGGTGTTGGAACTGCTTGTAACATTAACAATCCAACAGTGGACCGTCCTCTATTGTATGTTTTTCAAAGTGTGTCAGATTGATATGGGAACTTGAATGTAACATTAACTATCAAACTGTGGACTGTCCTCTGTTGTATGATTGTAATGTGTGTCAGATTGGTGTTGGAACTGTTTGTAACATTAACAATCCAACTGTGGACCGTCCTCTGTTGTATGTTTTTCAAAGTGTGTCAGATTGATATGGGAACTTGAATGTAACATTAACTATCAAACTGTGGACTGTCCTCTGTTGTATGTTTGTAATGTGTGTCAGATTGGTGTTGGACCTGTTTGTAACATTAACAATCCAACTGTGGACCGTCCTCTGTTGTATGTGTGTAATGTGTGTCAGATTGGTGTTGGAACTGCTTGTAACATTAACAATCCAACAGTGGACCGTCCTCTGTTGTATGTTTTTAAAGTGTGTCAGATTGGTGTTGGAACTGCTTGTAACATTAACAATCCAACAGTGGACCGTCCTCTATTGTATGTTTTTCAAAGTGTGTCAGATTGATATGGGAACTTGAATGTAACATTAACTATCAAACTGTGGACTGTCCTCTGTTGTATGATTGTAATGTGTGTCAGATTGGTGTTGGAACTGTTTGTAACATTAACAATCCAACTGTGGACCGTCCTCTGTTGTATGTTTTTTAAGTGTGTCAGATTGATGTTGGAGCTGCTTGTAACATTAACAATCCAACAGTGGACCGTCCTCTGTTGTATGTTTTTCAAAGTGTGTCAGATAGATATGGGAACTTGAATGTAACATTAACAATCAAACTGTGGACTGTCCTCTGTTGTATGTTTGTAATGTGTGTCAGATTGATATGGGAACTTGAATGTAACATTAACAATCAAACTGTGGACTGTCCTCTGTTGTATGTTTGTAATGTGTGTCAGATTGGTGTTGGAGCTGTTTGTAACATTAACAATCCAACTGTGGACCTTCCTCTGTTGTATGTTTGTAATGTGTGTCAGATTGGTGTTGGAACTGCTTGTAACATTAACAATCCAACAGTGGACCGTCCTCAGTTGTATGTTTTTAAAGTGTGTCAGATTGGTGTTGGAACTGTTTGTAACATTAACAATCCAACAGTGGACCGTCCTCTGTTGCATGTTTGTAATGTGTGTCAGATTGGTGTTGGAACTGCTTGTAACATTAACAATCCAACAGTGGACCGTCCTCTGTTGTATGTTTTTAAAGTGTGTCAGATTGGTGTTGGAACTGTTTGTAACATTAACAATCCAACAGTGGACCGTCCTCTGTTGCATGTTTGTAATGTATGTCAGATTGGTGTTGGAACTGCTTGTAACATTAACAATCCAACAGTGGACCGTCCTCTGTTGTATGTTTTTAAAGTGTGTCAGATTGGTGTTGGAACTGCTTGTAACATTAACAATCCAACAGTGGACCGTCCTCTATTGTATGTTTTTCAAAGTGTGTCAGATTGATATGGGAACTTGAATGTAACATTAACTATCAAACTGTGGACTGTCCTCTGTTGTATGATTGTAATGTGTGTCAGATTGGTGTTGGAACTGTTTGTAACATTAACAATCCAACAGTGGACCGTCCTCTGTTGTATGTTTTTAAAGTGTGTCAGATTGGTGTTGGAACTGCTTGTAACATTAACAGTCCAACAGTGGACCGTCCTCTGTTGTATGTTTGTAATGTGTGTCAGATTGGTGTTTGGAACTGCTTGTAACATTAACAATCCAACAGTGGACCGTCCTCTGTTGTATGTTTGTAATGTGTGTCAGATTGGTGTTTGGAACTGCTTGTAACATTAACTATCTAACTGCGGACTGTCCTCTGTTGTACATTTGTATTGTGTGTGTATCACAGTGACATTTGAACTGGATATAACATTGATTATCTAACTCTGGACAGTCCTCTGTTTTATGTTGGTAATGAGTGTTAGATTGATGCTGGAACTTGGTCATTTGACATTGGGTATCTAACCTCAGACTTTCCTCTGTTGTATGTTTATATTATGTGCGTGTATATATCAGATTGATGTTTAAACTTGCATGTAACTTATAATGCTACCATACTGATGTGCCTCATTTGTCTCAAACAATCTTCTCTTCGGTGTTCAGGAAAAAGATGTGTCCAAACTCCAAAGAATTCAGAACTGAGAACTCTGCCCCCATCTTGTATTTACATGTATATCCAGTACAGTACAATCACCCCCATCTTAGGAGAGATCCATTGGTTTCCTATTCACTCACTACAAATTATCCTGCTCACATTTAAGGCTGTCCATCGTCTTGCTCCTATTTACTTGTCTGAGTTAGTAGTCCGATATCTACCACCCAGAGCGCTTAGATCTGTCTTGCAAGACTTGTTAGTAGTGAATATTAGTAGAAACAAGTCTTACGATGATAGGTCCATTGTGCTGCACCAACTCTTTGGAACTCTCTTCCTGGTACTCTCCTTGCTCAGTCAAACATAGATGTATTTCAGAAGGAGCTAAAAACATGTTTGTTCAACATGTCATTTTTATTGTCTCATGACTGACTCTATGTGTATCTGCCAGGAAGATTTTCCAAAGAGTCTTCCAACAAGTGAGATATTTTTAAATTTTATTTATATCATTGTTTTACCTGAACACTATGTTAATTATTATTATTTCCCAGTAAAGATGTGCGTTGATGGCTAAATGTAAGCTTTTCTCACTCTATTTCTCATTTTCCCTCTTTATAGGGGATGGGCTGTTTTCAACAAAGGAGTTTATGAAGGGAGAGTTTCTCCTTGAGTACAAGGGTGAACTTTTGACAGAAGAAGAGGCCTTAGAAAGGGATTATAGTAGTTGGCGGCACCATTACAAGTACTTCTTTCAGTGGAAAGGAAGAACAATGTGGTAAGAAAACTCTCCTGATTATCAGAATGGGGAACAGGTAATAATTTCCAGCAAAATTACTGCCTGCAGTATGTGGTACTTTTCAGACTAGCGTAAACTAGACATACCTGTAAATAATTATGAAGGAGCTATATTTGAGAAGCTTGATTTATATTCACAAAGTTTGCTGGAGGCATAATGTTTGTTTATCTTTCCTCTTTTTTATCAGTCCTCCTTTTTTTTACAGTCGTTCATGGAATTAACCATTTTTCATTAGAGTTTGGTACAATAGTGACATGCTTTAATAACAATTTGATAACATTCTGAGGGAAATGAATGAATCCTGCAAATTTTATTGTTGAAATGAATTTAAGACATGGAGCATGTTACACTTAATCTGTTATAAAGTGTAAAAAAGAATACCTTTGTCATATTAACTGTAAAGGAGTTTTCTCTATGTGAAGACTGGAAGTGGAATGTGTGACCATATAAAACACAGATGTATGTTTTCACTTGCTAATTTTACTTTGTAAAAAGGGAACACAGTGTTATTGTTTATTGACTTTTATAAATCTATTCTTTTGCCCCCCCCCCCCCCTGCTTTTTTTCTTTCAGCATAGATGCCGCCAACTACACACAGTCTCTTGCAAGATATGCAAATGATTCTCGGCCATCAAGGAGGAGCTGCAACTGTAGAATCAGAAAAATAGAAATGAATGATTCAGTACATCTAGGGATTTTTGCTCTGAGAGACATTCAAAAAGGGGAAGAACTGTGTTATGACTATAATGCTAAATACACACTGAATGCTGGAGGTGATCGAAATGCATCAGATACTGGAGGTGTTCAACAGGCATCAGAAGTTAGAGGTGTTCAGTTGGCGCCAGATTTTGGAGGTGTCCAACAGGCGTCAGATGCTGGAATTGTTCAACAGGTGTCTGATGCTGGAGGTGCCAAACAGGCGTCAAATGCTGGAAGTGTTGAACTGGCATCATATGCTACAGGTGTCCAACAGGCATCAGATGCTGGTGGTGTCCAGCAGGCGTCAGATCCCGGAATTGTTCAACAGGCACCAGATGCTGGAAGCGTCCAACTTGCATCAGATGCTGGAGGTGTTAATCAGGCGTCAGATAGTGGAGATGTTCAACAGGCGTCAGATGCTGGAGGTGTTTATCAGGCGTCAGATGTTAGAGGTGTCCAATAGGCATCAGATGCTGGAAGCGTCCAACTTGCATCAGATGCTGGAGGTGTTAATCAGGCGTCAGATGGTGGAGATATTCAACAGGCGTCAGATGCTGCAGGTGTTCAACAGGCATCAGAAGCTGGAGTTATCCAACAGGCATCAGATGCTGGAGTTGTTCAGCAGGTCTTAGATGCTGGAGGTATTTATCAGGCATCAGATGCTGGGGGTGTTCAACAGGTCTCAGAAGTTGAAAGTGATCCATGTGCTTCAGATTCTGAAATCTCTGAATATGCATCTGATTTGGAAGATTCTGGGCATGAATCAGACTGTGATGATTCAAATCATGCATTAGATCCTGACTTTGTAGTTGACGAATCTGACTCCTCTGATGGTAATTCTTCTGAAAGGTCTTATGTCATTCCATTGAAAAGACCAAAAGTTACTGTGTTGTATCCCGAAGCATCCCAGGTCAGCTCTGAATCGCCATTACATACTGCAGAAAGCAATGTATTGCAGAGAAATCCTGATACATCTCATGTCCGCTCTGAAGCACACTTACCTCATAGTTCTCCTGGAAAGATCAAAGTATTACGTACTAACAACCAGCAAAGGAGACACTGGGACAAAGGGGCATACTGCCCATTTTGTCGATCGTATCAGAAGAAGCTACCAAGACACCTAAGAGAATTCAAGGCTCACCAGAACGAACCAGATATCATACAGTGGCTCACATGCATTCATGATTAATTTCATTGTGTTATATTCAGACATAAAGGTATGGCTACATTCAAAGAATTTGTTTATGTTCCTCAAAATTCAGAAGAATTGTAAGTGATTCTGCATATTTTCTTAGAAAACAAACAAAAAGTCATAGAAGATCCGTCATAGATATATATCTCTGTTTATAAGTTTGATTTATTGCTAAATATTGCTCAGTACAATGTACATGTAGGTTCAGGCTAAAAGTATGGCTTCATGGATAGTGATTTAACATTTTAAGTTTTCCATTTATTTATGATTCAGCATTTTCTTACTAAGATGAGGAAAGGTCAAAGGAGACCCTTTATGGAAATACCTATTGTTTTGGAGTTTGGTTTATTGCTAAATGTTGTTAAATACATGGAGCTTCAGGCCAAAAGTATGGGTACATGCATTCATGATTAATTTCATTGTGTTATATTCAGACATAAAGGTATGGCTACATTCAAAGAATTTGTTTATGTTCCTCAAAATTCAGAAGAATTGTAAGTGATTCTGCATATTTTCTTAGAAAACAAACAAAAAGTCATAGAAGATCCGTCATAGATATATATCTCTGTTTATAAGTTTGATTTATTGCTAAATATTGCTCAGTACAATGTACATGTAGGTTCAGGCCAAAAGTATGGCTTCATGGATAGTGATTTAACATTTTAAGTTTTCCATTTATTTATGATTCAGCATTTTCTTACTAAGATGAGGAAAGGTCAAAGGAGACCCTTTATGGAAATACCTATTGTTTTGGAGTTTGGTTTATTGCTAAATGTTGTTAAATACATGGAGATTCAGGCCAAAAGTATGGGTACATGCATTCATGATTAATTTCATTGTGTTATATTCAGACATAAAGGTATGGCTACATTCAAAGAATTTGTTTATGTTCCTCAAAATTCAGAAGAATTGTAAGTGATTCTGCATATTTTCTTAGAAAACAAACAAAAAGTCATAGAAGATCCGTCATAGATATATATCTCTGTTTATAAGTTTGATTTATTGCTAAATATTGCTCAATACAATGTACATTTAGGTTCAGGCCAAAAGTATGGCTTCATGGATAGTGATTTAACATTTTAAGTTTTCCATTTATTTATGATTCAGCATTTTCTTACTAAGATGAGGAAAGGTCAAAGGAGACCCTTTATGGAAATACCTATTGTTTTGGAGTTTGGTTTATTGCTAAATGTTGTTAAATACATGGAGATTCAGGCCAAAAGTATGGGTACATGCATTCATGATTAATTTCATTGTGTTATATTCAGACATAAAGGTATGGCTACATTCAAAGAATTTGTTTATGTTCCTCAAAATTCAGAAGAATTGTAAGTGATTCTGCATATTTTCTTAGAAAACAAACAAAAAGTCATAGAAGATCTGTCATAGATATATATCTCTGTTTATAAGTTTGATTTATTGCTAAATATTGCTCAGTACAATGTACATGTAGGTTCAGGCCAAAAGTATGGCTTCATGGATAGTGATTTAACATTTTAAGTTTTCCATTTATTTATGATTCAGCATTTTCTTACTAAGATGAGGAAAGGTCAAAGGAGACCCTTTATGGAAATACCTATTGTTTTGGAGTTTGGTTTATTGCTAAATGTTGTTAAATACATGGAGATTCAGGCCAAAAGTATGGGTACATGCATTCATGATTAATTTCATTGTGTTATATTCAGACATAAAGGTATGGCTACATTCAAAGAATTTGTTTATGTTCCTCAAAATTCAGAAGAATTGTAAGTGATTCTGCATATTTTCTTAGAAAACAAACAAAAAGTCATAGAAGATCCGTCATAGATATATATCTCTGTTTATAAGTTTGATTTATTGCTAAATATTGCTCAGTACAATGTACATGTAGGTTCAGGCCAAAAGTATGGCTTCATGGATAGTGATTTAACATTTTAAGTTTTCCATTTATTTATGATTCAGCATTTTCTTACTAAGATGAGGAAAGGTCAAAGGAGACCCTTTATGGAAATACCTATTGTTTTGGAGTTTGGTTTATTGCTAAATGTTGTTAAATACATGGAGATTCAGGCCAAAAGTATGGGTACATGCATTCATGATTAATTTCATTGTGTTATATTCAGACATAAAGGTATGGCTACATTCAAAGAATTTGTTTATGTTCCTCAAAATTCAGAAGAATTGTAAGTGATTCTGCATATTTTCTTAGAAAACAAACAAAAAGTCATAGAAGATCCGTCATAGATATATATCTCTGTTTATAAGTTTGATTTATTGCTAAATATTGCTCAATACAATGTACATTTAGGTTCAGGCCAAAAGTATGGCTTCATGGATAGTGATTTAACATTTTAAGTTTTCCATTTATTTATGATTCAGCATTTTCTTACAAAGATGAGGAAAGGTCAAAGGAGACCCTTTATGGAAATACCTATTGTTTTGGAGTTTGTTTTATTGCTAAATGTTGTTAAATACATGGAGATTCAGGCCAAAAGTATGGGTACATGCATTCATGATTAATTTCATTGTGTTATATTCAGACATAAAGGTATGGCTACATTCAAAGAATTTGATTGTGCTCCTCACATTTCAGAAGAATTGTTAGAGATTCTGCATATTTTCTTAGCAAACAAAATGTCATAGACATATCTTTGTTTATGAGTTTGGTTTATTGCTAAATATTGCTAAATATATGTAGGTTCAGGCCAGAAGTATGGCTACATGCATTCATAATTGATTTGATTAAGTTATTACAGGTACATTGATTTAAAAGTTTTATGTGTTCCATCTAATCATTTTTGTATGATTCTACATTTTCTTTCAAAGTAGATGAAGGTAAGCGTAGGTTGCTGTAAATGATTGATCATGGAAAGCTTAAAATGTATACAGAATGTAGGGTAATTACTGTAAGTCAGAGTCTTTTCAAAAGCAATTTTTCTTTCTTTCACATCTCAGAAATATTTCATTTTGAAATATTGGTGTAAAAAAAACACTTTACATTTTAAACAATACGATCCTCTTGAGGAAGGCTTTAATCAGCAGATGACAGTTTATATTTAAGATGCTATTCGATCAATAACGAGTATTATAGTTCACTTCTAATATTTCGAAGTGACGTTAGGTAACATATCTCATTGCAAACTTGGTGTGCACACGACTTTTAATGGTTCTTTGATGATACCTTTGGGTAATGATAATAGGTCACGACATGGTGTGAAATATTCATTGTCTTGTCATATTTTCTTCGTTTTTCCGTATAATAAACACAACATGTTGAGGATTTATCTTTGTTCCATGTTTTTTTTGTTCAAGTACGGACCCTAAATCATGTAAATATTAAATTAGGAGGCATACATTGTACTTTTGGTTATAACGAACTCTGCGGGACCAGCAAAGTTACTTTGTTGCAAAAATTTCAGAATACCACCAAAACAACAAAATAGTAAAATATTTTGAATTTTGAACCAGAAAATTAAGTGATTTTGAATGAAAAAAAATATTGTCATTTCGCTGGATATTAGAGAGTGCACTGTACTGTAACTTTATTGATTAAATTCTATTGCTTTAATAAACATGGTAAAGGCAGTGCATTGTGTTGGTCCGGTCAAAAACTGATTCTCTTTTTTAAAAATTATTATACTCCTTTTGGGTGCAAAATCAACCTCTTAACTGTTTGTTCTTATTTATTTTTTGCTTTTTAGAGACGTTCATTATTGTTTAAATGATATTGTCAATTTCAAGGAAAAGAAGTCCCTCTTACTTTGAACTGTGGGTGATTTGACCGGACCAACGGCTTTTGTCTTCTAAAAGTCCACTGACTTTCAGTAAACATAATGCCCAATTTCTCTTCTAATGTTGCCCTTGCACTTCCAAAAGGCGTGATTTCTCTGCAAGAGTAGCCTGTTCTTTTTCAGTTATAGGGCTCTTTCTATTCCAACACTTTCAACTTAGCCCCTTATCACCTTTGAAAATCTCCCCATTTATCTTCCAGTAGTGGCCCTTTCCTTTCTAAAAGCGCCCATTTTCTCTTCAAAGAGTGTCCCTCTTTCAAAAAATGATGCCCTTTCTCTTTCATAAATAAACTCCTCTTACAAATTCCAAAATCATCCACTTTTCTAATTCTCTTTTAAAATAAAGTCAGTTTCTCTTTAAAAGTGACCACTTCCACTTAAAAAGGCGTAACTTTTCTATCAGTAGGAACTCTTTTTCCAAATATAGTGCCCCTTTCTCTTCTGATACCACTTTTTCTTCCAGTAGATAAATAAATGAAATCTAATTGCATTGCTTTTATATTCTTTTTAACGGTCCCACATTACACATTCTAATATCAAACTATTCGTCTTTTTTTCTCTCAAGCGCTCACTCGCAAATCAAATCTTATTGGTTGTGGAAGTAGTAGTAGTAACAGTAGCAGTAGTAGTAGGCCTATAGTAGTGGTGGTAGTCGTAGTAGTAGTAGCAGTAGTAATAGTAGAAGTAGAAGTAGTAGTAGTAGTAGTAGTAGTAGTAGTGGTGGTAGTAGCAAAAGTAGTAGTAGTAGGCCTAGTAGCAGCAGTAGTGGTGGTGGTAGTAGTGGCAGTAGTAATGGAAGAAGTAATAGATGTTTGACATGATATAGCACAATGTAAGGCAGCAACCTTTGTTCTTTAAGAGTTCGAATTTTGCTTAATGATGAATTGTTAATAGTAATGCAATATAATGTTAAATATATGTCGAAGCCTCGGGCATCAGTGTTTAAAACATGCGGAAGCCTCGGTGTCAAAATGCACATTTTGACCTTGCATAACATTGCGTGCATTTAAGTAGCTGATAAAGGAGTGATTTGGGAAGGCGTTGAGCCCCCCTTTCAAACTCGCTCTACCGCCTCTGATTATTTTGAGCGCCAGGGAATTCGTTCATTTATTTATCTATTTATTCATTTATTCATTTGATCATTTCGTTGCTGTTGCATAATTCTAAATAGTCAAGTGATCTAACGAAAGAGAATGCAAAAGGTCGACTCTCCTGGCTCCAGTGCAGGGTTAAGTATGATCACGTGATTCAACATGAAGAAAAAACGCCAAACGTGGACGGTCCCCCATGGTAATGAATATCACGTGACTAACGTCCACAGTTAAACGCTTAAAATAAAAAAAAATAATTGAATTAGTTACGGGGTAATCAAAGTGATATTTTTCATTTTCATCATTAATAATTTAAAAATCCCTAAAATATATCCATATTTAAAGAGGTTTTAGGGGAGTCCACGGTTAGATGGTTTAAGTTTATAGTCCTCGAATGAAGGCGATTACACGTATGTGTGGGTATGTATGTGTATGTGTGTTATCTTTTTTTCTGTTCCCATATTTACTCATTAGTTATCATTGTAAATATGTTTTTGTCATCGGTTATTCTAAATACTGTTATTTTGTTTTTGTTTATGTACCTTTTAAGGGGCCCCTTATCACAAGCTCTGCTTCTCCGGGGTCCCAAACCTATCATGTTTTTTATTTCTTTTGTGTCAATTGATTGTAAAATGTTGTGTTTGATTGGTTTGAATAAACTTGAACTTTGAACTTGAACTTGAATTCCTTACCGTATAATTTAAAAAGTAGTTCAACCCTAACAAAGTTTAAATATTCATGTAAACAGTTCTTGCTTAAACGCATGATGTGCACTGAGTAGATTTTTCTGTACAATGTTCTGCCTGCGGTGTGTGTTGGTGTGTCTGTGTGCATGTGAATGAATGAGGGTGTGTGTATGTTTGTTTTGATAAGTTCTACAATATTTGTTATAATAATTTGCTTGTATGTTTATCTTTGTACAGGGCCCCATTCTCACAAGCTTTGCTTTTCTTGGGGTCCTTCCAATTTTGCTGTTAATTTGTTATGTATTTTACTCTGAATTTTAATGGAAAATAAATGAAACTACCTGAGAAACCTGAGAAACCTGGATGAAACAGGCATTACGGAAGAAAACTTTTTTGCCGTTGGCTGTCCCGGACAAAACAAAAACTCTATCCTTCCAGCTATAATGCGAGCTTTTATCGAGAAGGCAAGATCTGTCCAAACTATCAGGCTGCACTTCTTTGAAGTTGGACATGGCCAGTCAGAGGGTGATGCCATGCATAGCGTTATTGAAAGAACTATGCGGCAAGTTGGGGAGATCATATTGCCAGCCCAGTTGACAAGTATCTGTCGGATGGCTAGAATTCACCCTCGCCCATGCAAGGTGAAACCTGTTATTAAGACAGGGGATGCAATCGACTGGAAGTCCTACAGTTAGAAGAGAGGAATTCTTCGGATTTGATCATCTGAAGGAAATCAGACCATTGATTGGACCAAGTTTAGAGCAGTACAGATCATTAAGAGTGAACCAGATTGTATCCGCTTCAGGAACTCACACTTAGATGATGACCTTGCATGACTGCATCAGGTTAGCAGGTATGCAAAGAAGTGCTGATGGCAATGAAATCAACATGGAACCACAACCTCTCTACAAGGCAGGATTCCCAAAACTGTCGCAGGGAAAGTATGACGATCTACAGGCCCTCTGCTCAGGAATCACACCAGTTATCTCGCATCCAGACTATCAAGCCTTCTTTTGACCTTTACCATATAATTATGTCTGTGAGTGCGAGTTTAAAGGGAAAAGGGTCAAACTGGGATGCCGATGAGCTCGGATGTTTGCTGCTACTACGGGCAGACCCGATATTCAGGAGGCTCTGAAATCGAAAGTTCGGAATAAACTGATATTCGCCAGAGTTGGCAAGGCCGGGCTACCCTCCGCGGGATGGGAATGCATGCCGCGACAAGATCAATCGGGTGGGAAAGCAGTATAGGGACATTGGGGATCAGACAAGGAAATCTGGCCAAGGGACAGAGGACGACATTCCTTTTTGGTTTGACATCGTTGAGACAATCATGGGCGACAAGCCAGCAACGTGTCCGGTGGCAACACTGGACACAGGAACATTCAATGAACATGAAGGAGTAACCAGACCATCTTTGGTTTTTTCGGACATCAACAACCACGACGAGGACCCAATTATTCATCATTTTAGGCACCATCATTTTATTTTATTTTACATACTCCACATGCCAAAAGAATATTTGTAGTGTACTGTCATTTATTGTGTCAAAAGAGAAGGTATTTAATATGTGCATGAACACTTTTTTTATATCTTCAACAGATTCAATGAAGGTAACATCTATCGACTGAAGCATGCTTTGGGGATGCCACACACATAGAGAACAGGGTCAAAGTGGATGGCCTTGAAGCGCTCTGTCCGACACTACAGCGCTATGCATACCCTTGCAGGTATGGAGACCTGGTCAAGGACTATGGGAAGCCAGTGCCTCAGCTTTTTCTCATGTTTAAATGGATGACAAACTTTCTTTATGCAAGACATAATTTTCTTTTTACATCACTGGACCAGAACTGGTTGTCTCCGCATCACCTTCAGATCTATGCAGAGGCAATCCACGGGAAGGGTGCTGCTCTCAGCAACTGTTGGGGTTTCATTGATGGTACGGTTTGTCCCATTTGCAAACCCGGTGAACACCAGAGGGTCATGTATAATGGACACAAGCGAATCCATGCCCTTAAGTACCAATCATTGACAACTCCATATGGTTTGATTGCGTCTTTGTATGGACCTCTTGGAGGTCGTAGGCATGACGCTTTTCTTTTGCAGGACTCGGGGCTCCTGACAGAACTAGAAGCCAGGTCTGGTGATGAACAAGGGAATATTCTTTGCATTTATGGGGATCCAGCCTACCCATTACGTCCACAACTGCAAGCACCTTTCCCAACAGCTCATATTACCAGGGACCAGGAAGCCTCCAATGCGGCAATGTCTAAGGTCCGCATCAGTGTTGAATGGTCATTTGGGGACATTATCAATAACTTTAAGTTAACTGACTTCAAAAAGACCCAGAACATGCTAACGAGTGCATGTGGTAAGATGTACATTGTTTCTGTACTTCTCACAAATGCCCACACATGTTTATATAAGAACAATACGTCCCGCTATTTTGCCCTTGATCCCCCTTCATTGCAAGAATATTTTCAGTAGTTTAAATGTGTATAGAGTATGTCACTGCCACTTAACATGTACATTGTAATTTTTATTATTTTTCATTGACAATACATGTAGTTTGCATCAGTAATTTAGCGCAAGCAAATGACCTACATGTAATGTGATTGGGGTTATTTATGTATTGCTGTATAGATTAAAGAGCCATTTTTCTAAAATATGAAGATTTAATTGATGTTCATCTCCAAAACTTATTGTTTCATTGAATGAACATAAACTTTACTTTTTCATGGATGTTCAACAGTTCAAGTATCATGAATAATATATGTTCACTTCATTGAAATGTAAGATACCATTCTTATTGTTTTCTTTGAATCTTCGAAGACACCATTATTAATGTTAGCATGTAGTGTGCATCATATTAACAACGTTCTGGTACTGTTGTCCATTAGGAAACCCTCATGTATTTCTATTTCGATAGTGGGCGTGTGTAACACGTTGGATTAATGGTATAAAACGTCATAGAAAAGCAATGTCAAGGTTATTTAGATAATACAGTCAAAAATGCTGTGTGGAATTATTAGTATATGCCAAAAATGTCAGTAGCAGGATATATAGCATATATTTCAAGCAAGATTGTTCTCTTGATTTATGAGTACTTTTCTGAGGTCAAGTTGAATCTAGTTCTTTTTATGAACGTGAAAATAATCAGTTCTAGTTTTACTTGTTTAAATATTACAAGCAAAGGTTGAGTTTTGGTATTGAATATGTGATACAATATTACAAACATGAGTTAAGTTCAATTAGCAAAGGTGAATTTGATACCCTGCTTGTATAGACTAATAGAAGGTCTAGTGACTTAGTTTTGTCCCTTTGGTTGTCAAGTATTCAACAAGTGTGGTTAACTGATGCTTAGGAAAGAATTTTATAACTTAGTATTCATGAGATGGAGGCCATAGAGAAACGGCAGAGAGTGAGCGACGAGCAGGAGAGGCAGGATCAGGAGAGACATTTGGATAATAAAAAAGGAGATAGTAGCGGCGGAGGCGTGAAGATAGGGAGCAAGCCGAGAGACTCCATAGAGATTTTAAGATGGCCATGATGGATCGTCAAACGGCACTGATGGCCACAATGATGGGTCAGCCCATGGCACTACTGCATGCTTCCTTTATGCACCACCAGGCACTTCCCCACCAGTGACTCTGAAAAAGATTACATTCAGATGTAGCTGAAAGTGTTGACTTGGGCCATTTAGGTTCTTTGTAAATATAGTAAATAGTACTAGTAGTAGAAGTAATATCCAGTTATAGCACAATATCTGCATGCTTTGTACGTACGCCAGTTAGGCGAAGAGTAAGGCAAAGCCGAGCTGGGGCATTGCTGTGGGTACTCCCAAATGCAAAATTAGTAGCAAGGCAAAGCCGAACGTACAAGAAAAATCTAAATTGTGAAAGACAAAAGTCAAAACCCCTGAAAGTACATGTATTGGTAAGGCTAAGCGGAACATGAGGTTAACAACACAAGCAAGGCTATTAAAGCAGAGCTCTGACTCAAAACTGACGATCAGACATGAACAAGATGCACGCATCTATGGATCTACATGTATCTACTCCATCGGGACTGCAAAATAAGGTATTCATAGATCTGATGTTATACTTTTGTAACCCCAGAAGAGAGAACCTACATGTACATAAACCTAAGCCTTCGGATTTCACTTCGGAAGTGAACGTTTGTATGCAGAGAGCCTTTACTTCAGTTAATGCATCCTACTACTTGCCTTCTCTCAAAAATATTTTTAAATGTACAATGCAATAGAGCCAATCCGATGAGAAAGAGGATGGAGACAAGTTTTGCTGATGTGGCTAACCCGCTTTGTAAGAAGATTTGGATACCGGCACGAGAAGATGGATACTCTGAGTTTGAGTTTGGGCACTCCAAGGGCAGACAAAGAGTGGCTTGAAATTGTCAACATCAAGGATGCATCTCAAAAACAGAAATATGTGTCATGCTCCTGGCGCTCTGTACTGCCCACAGCAACGCATCAGACAAGAGCTTATTTAGCTGTATGAGGAATGCTACTGATATCAGACCAAACATGTTTTAAGAGATAGGATGAATCCATTGGACACATTTAATGATAAGAAAAGCATACCTAAGTATTATAGGTTCACAGGACAGGGGGTAATGAGAGTGATTGATTTGTTAGAGGAGAGGATTGCACCATTGACCAAGAGGAGTCATGCTGTTGATGGGAGATTGCAAGTATTTATGGCATTAATCTTCTACGCAACCTACTTTGAATACTCATGCGCCAAAGAGACCCTGAAAGGCACCAAAACTCAATAGCCCGGAAAGCCCATTGCAGCTACCTCCATCACTTCAAAAACTTGTTGAGGCTCAATCAACTCAAACTAAAGAAAGTTTTGAAAAAATTTGGAGAGAAAAATTGGAAAAGTCAAGAATATGAAACTAAACTGCCGGAATTAACCGTGTCACTTATTTTTCAAATGGAACAAACAGAAAAAGTGCAGAATTCAGTTTCCCACATTGTTCTCAGAAGCCCCCATTCACCTATGAACATCGCATCCCATATGAACGACATTTCTCAACTCCTGCATCGTCAGCCACAGAAGTCTGTGTTCATTCTTCTTGTGGACGGTGGACCAGACTACAATGTCAACCACCAAGTGAATGAGGTGTTCTATGGTAGGCTCTTCAGGGATAATAATCTGGATGGTCTCCTTGTAACATCATACTGCCCTGGAGATTCTGCACTAAACCCAAAAGAACACCTCTGGGCTTCGTGCACCAATTCACTTGTAGGAGTTCACCTGCCATCGTTCATTGAAGGAGAGGCCAAACCTACCTACTACCAGCATGCCCTCTCAGACCAGGAGCGGAAACAAAAGGAGCATCAAGTTTTCAACTCTGCAATGGAATTAATTCGTGACAAGCATTGGAACAAACTTCAATTTGCTGGCCATCAGGTGTCTGTTCAGTGTGAGCCCAGTGGAGCCCACCAGCTCCATATGGGGCAGACTATGAGGAGATGAAATCAAAACTTTCAGGCTCTGCTAGACGACTCAAAGAGTTCGAGGATGATTACTCTGACTATATGTTCACAATGTCACACATGGACAGACAATGGATTGGGACAATACTCTTCAGCAAATTCACAGCTGGGACTCATGAAATAAAAGACTTTCTCCGGTGACATAGATGCAGGGGATACTAGAAGGGCACCATCCCCGCTATTGACGCTTACAACCATAAAGCTACAGTCCCATATACGTCCCGGACCGTCCCGGACCATCCCGGACCCCATCCGGGGTGATCCGGGATAAGGTCCGTGTTGACACCGTGTTGGCACCGGGGTGGTCCTGGATGGTCCTGGATGGTCCTGGATGGTCCTGGATGGTCCTGGGCGGTCCGGGAGTCGACCCCGGATGTTTTTGACGGTCAAAAACTGCCGGGGTGGTCCGGGACGGTCCGGGACAATAGTTTGATCCGGGGTGATCCGTGTAGCCACCGTGCTGGGTCCGGGGTCATCCGTAGTGGCGCCGGGGCGGTCCGTGTTGATCCGTGGCAGTCCGGGAGTGAGTTATTGACCGCCCAGGACCATCCAGGACCATCCAGGACCATCCAGGACCATCCAGGACCACCCCGGTGCCAACACGGTGTCAACACGGACCGAATCCCGGATCACCCCGGATGGCGTCCGGGATGGTCCGGGACGGTCCGGGACGTATATGGGACTGTAGCTTTTAAAGCATCACACTTTTTTGAACAAAACATCCCGGACCATCCCGGATCACCCCAGACCATGGTCCGGGATGGTCCGGAGTGGTCCGTGCTCGTCCGTGCTGGTCCGGCTTTATATGGGACTGGGGCTTTAGCGAGATATCAATATTACATGAAAGTTGTCAGTTAGTGCTGATATATGTATTTAAACAAAAAACGGGATGTACAAAAAAACTAAAAGAAATTCCTGGCATGAAAGGGAAGGGAAAGAAGGAAGAAAAAGAGGAGGGATTGAAGCCCAATACGGTGCACCAATACATCCACTGCATTGGACGACTTTTGTGACTTCCTGATAATGGAAGTTGGGGGGGGGGGGGGGGGTCCTCCTCTTGGGATTATACATGATAACATCAGAAGACTCAGAAGCAAGTGCACATGGTACAAAAAGGGGCTGATGAAAGCCATCAGGTCACATTAGCAATGAGACATGGCAATATGCAAGGTAAATGAAATAAAAACAATAAAGAGGAAGGAGGATCTCCTAAATGAACTTCTATAGTAGAAGAACTCACATTATTCTGGAGATATTTCTCCAGAATGCGAACAGATCATGCATCATTCGGACCATGACGGTTGGGGATGTAAGCGAAATAACAGTCCTTGGATGTTCCCAAATGATCAAGGTGCATACAACACTCCTTTAAACATCAGGTTTTATTTTGTTTTCTTCAATAGAAACAATGAAGACGGAGGGATCTCCTAAATGGTTCGCTCTAGTAGAAGTTAGGAACCACATAATTGTGGAGATATTTCTCCAGAATGCGAATAGATCCGGAATCATTCGGACCATGACGGTTGGGGATGTAAGCAAAATAACAGTCCTTGGATGTTCCCAAATGATCAAGGTGCATACAATACTTATTTTGAAACATCATTGCCTGCTCTGAGAAAGATTATGTCTGTCAAAGTCTATTATCTGCAGGGAGAATTATTTTGGAACACTCTCCCAGTAGCAATCGCTACGCTCCATTACAGATGTCGACGTCTTCAAAAAAAGCCCTTAAAAGTTATCTTTTGGATAAATGTAATTACCATTGATTATGAAATTGCACTTTGTAAGGCACATTGCGAGGGCCGACAGTCCAGAAATGCACTTATAGAAGAACTTATTATTATTATTACTATGATTAATATAATTAATATTTGTATCACCATCATTTTTATCATTATCTCTCAATTACCATCTCACATCATTTATGTTTGTTGTAGGTAAAAAAACACAAGACTTTAACTACTCATGGTGCTGTACATGTTGTCCTAGATAGTGCAACAATGGGGATTCTACAGCATTACTACAGTTTCAAAAAGTTTACCCCATTCTATGTGCGGAGCCTAGACGTCAATGAAGAGCCGTTCTTCTTGAGCGCCCATGGGAAGTGCATATCAAACCCTGGGCAGCTCATAGACAGACAGTGGACAACCAATGGGTTCACCAGCTCCTTCCAGCCCACAATGCTCAGAAAAACAGTGGTGTCAAAAGTGAATAAAGTCTTTATTCTTTTTCTTCATAATGTGAGGCATTTGAATGATTTCAGTTGGCTATTTAGATGCAAAATTATGATTGAGAAGAAGTTGAAACAATTAGTCACTTTGTTTCTTACATCTCATTGCAACTTTGTTGCTGCAGTACTATTGATGAACTAATGAGTTCACATTAATTAAAGTTATTGTTTCTCAATACAGGTGATGGACGAAACGATAGTCCTGGACATAATGCTCAGTACTTGACATACATTTTCCTCGAGCATGATACCCAGAACGTGGTACATGTCATCTTCAAAGACAAGCGGCAATGCGACATGGTGAGCATACTTATGGAGCCGCAGTCATTCAAGGAGGGTCTGGAGGAAGTCGAGCAACTGGGCATTGAAGTAGAGGAGGTGGTGACGGACACTCATTCCTCCATTGCCAAGTCCATGAGTAAGATTTTTTTTGTCTTGTTGTTTTGTGTAGTTCATATCTCTCTGTTGAATTTGAATCTCGATCAATTATAAATGTAAAGACAAACTTGTATAGTGGGGGAAAAATGCCTTAATATCATTAATTTGCACTTGCATTCGATTTGAATGTGGCCATCATGTTTATGAAGAATATCATGTCAAAGACGAAAATCTTGGTGAAGCTTCTCCAGAGGGATGATCTGAATATCATGGATGCCCTCAAGGCTACAAGAGCAACAATTCACCTGCTGAGCAACATTCAATCCAACAATGGAGGGAATTAATGCAGAAATTGATGCTGCATGCATGTTTGCCAAGAAGTATGACATCAATCCCCAAAGGAGTTTAGAAAGCACCATTGGCCAAGTAGAATACCTGCTTAAAAGTGCTGACGACAATCCTGGAACACAAGTCCAATGGTCAATCCACCGGTACTATAGGAAGGAGTGCAAGAGTATACTTGACACGCTCATAAATCTCTTCAACGATTAGATGGCTCCTAGACTATTAGGTAGAACGTATGTTATGCTGGCTCCAACCACCAATTCCAGAAGTACCAAGATCAAATCTTGTACAGGCTTTATGCCGAACATTTCCAACTGAGTTAAACCATGGAGCAGTACAGATAGAGTTGGAGATATTTCATAAGCTCTTAGTAATGTATGATAAGGAACTGAAGAACCTCGCTGATGCTGCTACACTCTATTCCCATAAACTAACTGGAAGTGGGGTGCAAACTTGAAGATCGTTGGCTCTCTGGTAATGGTGTATGCCAGCTCCTTCTTGTTTCACCCTCTCACGTCCTCTTTCTTTGTTGTGATTATCCTGCCAATTAAAAGTGCATTATTGAAAAGCTTTTCTCTTTATTTTCTATTTGTGAAACAGAGTGTTTCCTTCACTGGCTGAGTAGACAGTATCTTTCTGAGTAAGGGAGAACGAAGGAAGCAGGGAAGGTCATCTCATATATAAGTCAGAAAATAATGGACCTTAGACGAAACTATTAAAGAAATTTATACACATAAAACCCGTCACATAATTTTTCTCCCTTGCATCTTAGCTTTAACAGCAAGCATAAAATTAAAGGAAACTGGCCTTCTGTAAATTCTACACCTCTTAGCATGTCACAAGTGGCGATGTATTAATTTATATGTAGAAACCATGTGATATTTATATTTTTATGGTTGCAGATCAAAAAACATAAGACCCTGGCAATACATGGGGCTGCACAAATTGTCTTAGCCTCGGACACCATGAAACACCTGGAAGACTATAGGGAAGTCAGAAAGTATACCACCTACTACCAGCCGTTACAAGAGACAAATGAAGAGCCTTTCTTCCTAAGCGCCCATGGGAAACAAATATCAAACCCAGGGCAAATACTAGACAGACTATGGAACACGAATGGTTCTGAAAGTGATGACACCATTGATCTTGGAGTTTTAGAGGAATATGTGGCTCAAACCTTGCCATCTGTTTCAGCCAAAACCAAATCAGACATCGTGATAACATTGCTTAAGATAGGAGTAGGTACACCAGCTGACCTTCAGTACGTCAATGAAGAGGACTTCAACTCTGAAAAGCTGAAGCTCGTTCAAGTGAGGAAGCCGATGAAGGAATGGAACAAAGGTACCTTCAACATGTTTTTACTAGATGTAATTGGTTTATACCAGTATACTTTTTGCCATGTCTTAAGCATGCAATGGAAGAGAATACCAAAGCATGTCTTCTTATTGACACAAGCACAGAAAGAAATTACTTCCGAGAAACTCTACGAATTTGCTTTCTTAATTTTAAAAAACAGCAAATTACCTGAGTATATTCCGATTGACGCTTACATGGTCTATGATATTTAAATTAAAGTTGTTGAAGAGATGCCATAGAGAAAACGGCCATCCCCATCCCTCGGATGAATTTTTTTTTCTAGTTTTAAGCATAAAATATCTAATGTAAATATTTAAAGGTTTCTAGTAGTTCTAAAGCAAAAATGAGATCCTATACAGATGCTTTTTTGCCAATATTAAATGTGCATAGTTTTAAAATCTGTATTTTCATATCAATTTGGCAAACGTACATATACAATTTAATTACTTCAGAAACCTTTAAGCAATTGAAATACAAATTGTAGCAGCCGACATTAAAAAGGTCTAATTTGCGCATTTAACGTGTTGAGTATATAGAAAGGGGGGGGGGGGGGGTTAATACATTCGCCACCAATTCCCATTTGCTTTAAATGAGCTGAAACTCACATGAAATGAAGATTATTATATACCTCATCGAATGCAGGAATATAGAGATGATGTCATAATCAAGAAACTGGAATGTGTGAACCATGTTCAGAAGAGGCTTTTCACAAATTTGAAAAATTTGAGAAAAAAAAACTATTCCATCAGAGGGAAACATTGTTTGAGTGAAGCCTACATAAAAACCCTCAGTAGATACTACAGGAATACTGTGTATCGGCATCAGGTAAAGATCGAAAGTGTTACAACTGAAAATGTCGCAAGTCTCCAGAGGGGTCTTCTGGCAGGGCTTCACCACAATGTCCACGACAACGACTCTGAGATCCAGCATCAGTATTGCCCAGATGATCAGTGGTGTAAATGGAAGAATGACAATAAGAATGGCACAAATACATACCAGAACACTTAAGCAGCGAATAAGACTCTCATTCGTACTTTTGGTCAGCGTTCATTGACTCTTCGTATTGGTTTGCATCGCACGTTTTCTTGGGTTTTTGTTGTAGCTGATGTCTCACAACCCATTGTTGGCGCAGATTTCTTGTACCATTACGGCCTCTTGGTTGATCTCCGTGCGAAACAACTTCGAGATTCAACCACGAGTTTGTCAGTCGTAGTGGAGCCTTTCGATTCGGTTTCGCTCAGGCTCAGCGTTGCTATTGTAAATCCCGAATCAATTACCGATTATGACACATTACTCGCTGAATTTTCCGACATCACTCAGCCTATCTATAAAGACTGTCCTGTCAAGCATGATGTGATGCATCGCATCGTAACTCAGGGATCTCCGGGTTCTGTGCACAATTGTGTGGTGGTGAAGTGAATCTATTCTTGTTGAGTGGATTGATTACAGCAGTGTGATGTACTCCTATTCTTTCATTTACAGGATTGTAAATAGCTGTAACATATGTCCTTTTTTCAAATAGATTTCAGAGAAAGCTGAAAATGAATAATTTAAACATACATGTGTTTAATATTGACAAAAGAAAACATCCTTGCTGGCATTGTGTAGTTTGCATTTTTTCTTCTTTTTTTTTTCTCCTTTGATTTGTGGTGTACCCTATACATCACTGTAGACGAGGAAATTGAGCTTAAATAAGGTCATTGTTGACAGTGATGATGATGATAATGGGGAGGAAGGAGGAGCTTGAAGGAGAAGGAGAAGAACTTGGCGATGGCAGAGATGAAATGCCGCGAGCCTACCAGCACGAACCTAAGCCACTGCAGTGGAAATAGTAGTAATAGCTGTAGTATTATTTTTTTATTTTTTTTATTTTTTTTTAAAAATTATTATTACTTATACCGCGCTTTTCCCATAAGGCCCAAAGCGCTTACAGTGAATGAAAATAAAAATTACATAAATACATATAATTAGAAAAAAACAAAAACAAAAAAAACCACAGTCTTACAACTACAAATTGCAAATAAGATGTGTTTTTAAGGCCTTTCTGAAGGTAAGAACTGATGGAGACTGATAGTAGTGGTGATGTAGTATGTATGTATGTTATTAGTTATTACTGTCCATGCATTATCTGTCTCTCAGATAGGACATAAAATGGAGGTCCCTAGTATTGAAGAGTATCACCCTATTCAATAAATCAACAAGCAATTATTTAGATGTTAGTTGGATTTAATAGTCAAGGTGGACACTCATTAGCATTTTTGTTAATGTTGATTTAATATTGGAGTTTTACCACCTCTGTGTCTTTATGGTATAAGCTCTGAATATGTATTTTTGATAATGTATTGTAAACTTGCCTTTTATGGAGTATATTTGTTCCCCTTCCATACAGGCATCTTAAACTACAATCACGATGCATGACCTGAGGCACCTGGAGGATCTAGTGGATGAGTGGGCCGCAATTATAAAGAAATCATTTGTGTGTGTGTGTGTGATCCATTGGCAATGATTGGCCAACAATATTCACAATGAATGACCTGAGGCACCTGGAGGGTCCAGTGGATGAGTGGGCTACAATTTACAAAGAAATCGTTTGTGTGTGTGTGTGATCCATTGGCAATGATTAGCCAACAGTACTCACAATGAATGACCCGAGGCACCTGGAGGGTCCAGTGGATGAGTGGGCTACAATTTATAAAGAAATCATTTTTGTGTGTGTGTGTGATCCATTGCCAATGATTGGCCAACAATATTCACCATGGATAATCTGAGGCAGCTGGAGGAGCGCATTGATGAGTGGGCTGCAAGTTTAATTAACATCAACCAGTTTTACTGAGCTCAGCACAACCAGGAAACAACAGGAAAAAAAGAAAATGTGCCAAAAGAGAAAGAGAGTGGGTAAATTTCCAAAGCAGACGAAAGTCAACTTACAATTTTCCACGCCTGGGAAAAATTTGTACTTGCTATCGTCCATTCTACAGAGCGGATGGCATAAGCAGCAACATAAAGGCGAAGGAGTATAAAAAAATCATGCACTTTTTACAAAGTGGTTGGTAAGGAGCCTTTAACAGATTTGTGAATGTTGTTAACATATTCATGATCATTCCCCTCTAAGTGGCAAATTCTACGAGGAGCTGCGTGTCTATCTCGAAAGTAATGGGGTGCTCATCGAACTTTCTCCACCTCGCCGCATATTCAATTGCGACGAGACAGGATAGCCTCTCATCGGGAAGGTGTGCCGCATCATCACAACTAAGGGGAATCGCACTGTTAGTGCAGTAGGCTCAAGCAAAAAGTCGCAAGTAACTGTGTTAGCGACGATAGCTGCATCTGGTGACGTTCTTCCACCTACTATTGTTCTTGCCGGCCAGAGATTTAAGGAGAACCCACTGGAAGGTGGCCTGACTGGTGCTTTCTTAGGTTGCAGTGAGACTGGGTGGATAAACAGCAAAGTATTCTATTAGTATGTCGCCAATAGTTTCTTGCCATGGGTTGAGCAGCAGAACATCCCAAAGCCTGTACTGCTGCTGGTGGACGGGCACAGTAGCCATGTGAGCTACCAGGTTGGCAAGCTGTGTAACGAATCCGGCGTAGAGCTGTACCCCCTCCCAGACCATGCAAGCCACATCATCCAACCCTGCGATGTAATTTCTTCAAGCCATTGAAGTCAGCATAGGCTAGGGTTGAGCATCTTTATCGCCAAGACCACCTGGGAAAGTTTGTGACGAAGTACACATTTGCGAGCACCTTCAGGAGACCTTGGGAAGAAGTTTCCAGAGGAAGGAGCTGGTCCAGTCGGGTTTCCGGGCCGCCGGCATCTTTCCCTTTACACAAAACTATGCGAAGGAGAAGCTGGCTCCTGCTTCTGTATAGAGGGAGGAGGAGTCGAGCTGTATCCCTCCGAGCCCATGCAAGCCACATCATCCAACCATGCGAAGTGTTTTTCTTCAAGCCATTGAAGTCAGCATGGGCTAGGGCTGAGCGTCTCTATCGCCAGGACCACCTGGGAAAGTATGTGACAAATTACACATTTGCAAGCATTTGAGAGGAAGGAGCTAGTCCAAGCGGGTTTCCGAGCCGCTAGGATGAGAAGCTGGCTCCTGCTTCTGTATACAGGGACGAGGAGGTCTCTGATGTTAAGATCAACGTCCCCGCCTCCGGTCGCTGGGGTGATGCCGCTTCGCCATCCTCGTCTTCTGGAGGTCTTTTTTATCTTGAGAAGCATCATCGCTATCCTCAGATAACAAAGGCAAAGACAGCGAGGCAAAAGGGGGAAGATCAGCCCAAGTGTATTAGTAGTGATGCGTACCTGAAATACCTAAGGGAGAAGCAGGAAGCAAAGGATCAAGAGGAAAGGAAGAGCAAGAGATGAAGTATAATGTGAAAGAAGGTGGTAAGAGGAAGGAGAAGACCAAGAACACAGAAGAGGATCCTACTGCTATGATTGATGTCAACACCTGTCCAGAGTGCAGAGGAACATATGACAACGACACAGAGGATTGGGTAGGGTGCTGCAATTGTGAGCGATGGCTGCACATCGTCTACTCACATGGATTGGAGGGTCTATCAGACGAAGAGATCGTGGCACTAGATTTCAAATGTCATTTATGTTAGAGTTACACAGAGAAAACACTGTTTAAAGCTTTTGGGGGGTCAAACTTGTATCACCTGTTTGAACTTTAAACAAGTGGTTTACTACAGGAACTGTACATCTGGCTGCTCAGTTCATATTGTTACAACCTATCTATTTTTTAAACAGCATTTCATCTGTGTATACTATCCACAGATGTAACGCTGTTTAGGAGTTGGGAGAGATGAAGCACCAGCGCAACAGCCACAGGCAGGTTCAGTAAGAATGCCAATGCCATTCAGACACGAACCTCCGCCAAGACTGGATGAGGGTAACGTGAATGATGGGGATGCACCTCATGAGGAACATCCAGAACGTCTCCTCAATATTGACTGGGAAGTTCCTATTGAATGTTGTACTTGTAGAACATAATTTTAATCAAAATGGGTATCAAAGTTTGATACCCACTCTGTCGACCGACCAGTTTTTTACCTGTCAGGGTCTATGAATACGATGCTAAAGCCTAGGCTAAGCCTATGACAGTTTTGTCCAATATTTTACCCACTACCTGTGGAAATTCTGCAACTCCAAAAAACTCTAAAAAGTTCCACGTAAATTCAAACGGTCTATACATAAGGGATCCGACAAAGAAAACACCATCCACTAAGCCCAAGGAATGTGAGACATGCTTGTGGAAGCTGAAGTGATGTCACTTCGGGCAATGAAATCGATAAGACAGGAAAATTAAATAATGATTTGTTACAATTAGATAGAATGACATAAAGGAGATGTTGCACAAAATGCGGCATGAAAGTACTTCCACTTCTGAAAAGGTGGAACAAGAAGGAGGTTTGGTGGATTAAGGCAATCCACCCAAACACTGATCCTGAAGAAAAACAAAGCAGGAACTCTTAAACAGAGGAGGACAAAGTTGAAAGTATTCTAGTTCTCCAGACAAATGTATGATTAGCAAGAGACCACATACATGTACTACAACTTGATCTACCAGTATGGCTATGGATGGCGATGGTGACTCCCCATGCACATGTCTTCGTCAGAGGGGAGCGAGTATTCCCAAGTGTTATGGTCTGTGGTTTGTGATGTAGGGGCAGGGATGAGAGACAAAATTGTCCTAAATTAGTATGATCTAAGATTGCTGTTGGGTTGCACTTACAGTACCTTAACTTTGAGCCTATACTTCATTGCAGTTCATTTGTATCTGTCTGTTAAAATTTAAAAAATAGCTACTAACACTACTCATCCTTCCCAAATGAGTGACCAAGGTATCCAAACTCAGAGTTTGATCAGACCGTGTAAATTTTGCACTTTGGCATAACTTTGAAATACTTATACAACATGTTTTAGCAAAGTGTATGCTTATTTTTTTTATCAGGATAAGGATAAGTACATGGTCCATTTTCATCCTTTATCTGACATTGCCTTCAGAGTAACATTCCAAGTTTCATTCAATTGTTGTATGGAGTTTGAGACATTTAAAGAGTCTTGATACATGTATGTAGAAACAAACTTAATGCATGACACCAACATCTGTACAGAGATGTCTACATGTTGATACCACACAAAGACATTTGTGAGATGCTTCAGGGTCTAGTCATTACGATACATGAGTTTTAAATAACCTACAAATCAGAGAAGCTAAAAGGCAAAAGTCTGAAATAAGAGAGTTATGAATGTTGAGATCCAGATATGCAAATCTCAAATTGGCAATTTTGTCAGTTGATTGTGACGTAGTGACAGATAACTCTCTTGTTTATCGTGAACAAAAATATCACTAATTTCCGCTTTTCTCCCAAGTGCTTTCACCCTTGAAGCACTACTCAAACTATATTGTAGAGAGTATATCATTACAGGTCCTCTAAAGAGGAAAGAACATCCTAGATCATACATTTAATGAAAAGTTAAAATCTGAGTAAACATGTAACTGTATGTTGAAAGAAATGGGAAACTTTTCCGCCACTACATCACAGAGAAACTAACGATTCAGCCAATTTGAAGAGCCCATACCTAGAGTGCTTGCAACTTTCAAAAATTCCTAACTTTCTAATTTTTGTCTGAATTCATTCAAACCTTCACCAGTATGCTTCTCTGCTTGTTTCTCGAGTAGTTTGCTATCAAGGTTTGATTTTCCTTTAAAACATCAATTTCAAACATTTGCATGTAGTTGACAATATATTGGCACTTCAAGAGGTCCGTTATATTTTTGTGAATTTTTTTTTACTCAATCAGAATTAGCCTACTGCCTTCACTGCTGCATGTAGTCTACCATTACTATGTGATTCTTGATTCTTGCTGCTGGGTGATGATGTTCTTGTCAGAGATCCATTCTTGGTCAGCTTCAGGATCTCATAGATGTCCAAAGCCTCTCCTGTCAAACACATAGAAAGAAGAAATCCAGTGGAATAAGTGTTGAGCCAGATTGCAGAAAAAAATCTGTCAGTGGCTTACAGAATATCTAATATTTATTTACAAATTGCTGAGTATAAAAGCATAACAAAATAAAAGAAACAGATTAGAGAATTTTTAGGGTTTTTTTTTAAGTATTCAGATCAGTCTTAATTTTGCAACTTATGATCCTGTGATTTTGATTGTTTCTATACTCTGTTTTTCGTCTGTGCAGAAAATATCACAATTGCCACTTCTCACTACAGGGACATTTCTTCAATACACCAGTTTACAGTTGTTTCAGTGCGCATGCGCAGACAGTTGACCTCGGGTCATTGGCCCCGGAAGCGGGGCCAATAACCTTTGACCAGTGGTATTTATGCGTAAATTAAGATTGCGCCCATGCAAATGATGATTTGCACGCACAACCCAGCGCGTAGGCAGTGATATAATTTGCATGGGCGCAATCTTAATTTACGCATAAATACATGACCTCTAGGTCATTGGCCTTGTTTGAAATGGCGCACACAACTGTAAACTGGTGTATTTATTTTCAACAAATGAAAATAATGAAGACATTCTTTCATATCCTTCTTTTCCACTCACACACACTCTCTCTCTCTCTCTCTCTCTCCGTCTTTCTCTCTCTCTTTCTCTCCCTCTTTCTCTCTCTGTCTGTGTCTCTGTCATCTTACCTTTTGGTATACCATATCCCCTATGCAGCCCATGAGGGTTAGATGGTGTTTGACAATCCATGGTGACTTCCTTTCTTAGCACAGTATCAATGTCCACAGCACTGAAGAAGGCTACAGACTGTAACAAGATCAAAGCAACAGAGTAATAGTTAAAGGCACTGTTTAACAATGTTAAATCTAAGATGCGTGGCCCTACGTGTTATCAGTGCCTGTGATATGGTGTAATACTGAAGCCCTAAAAAAAATTGCGCTTCAAAATATCATGAAATGCCTCAAAAAAGTAAAAATCTTTGAATGACCGGTTTTACCATACTCATTTTCCCCAATAGACTGTAGTGTTATGAAAACCATTAGGAAAACGCAAAATGAAATTTCCATTTTCAATCATAAATATCTTGATAATCAGAACAGCGATCGGCTTGTAATAGTCGTGGGATTCCTAAATGACCTAAAGGTTTATAATTATGATTGCAGCATGAGCTAAATCAAGGATTTTGTTTAAGGATCTGAGACAAAGCTACCGAATCTCTTTAAAAGAGAAATTTCACAGGAAATGTAATTGTGTAATATGTTTCAGTGATAATAACATAGTTGGATGTACATGTATATAATAATCCCCCCCCCCCCCCTAGGATACAAATCTGGCACTGAAAATCATTACTACCCTGGCTTAAGCAGGGCTTCCATCAGGTGCTATAGCATTCAAGCATTTGTTTTCTTTACCTGTTTATTTTACCTGTGTTGATAGTCTTCATGCCCTGCCAAAGGATACAACTGCTGTAGCAGGGATTCAAATCCTCTACTATATGGTCGATATTCATGTGGCTTATCCATTGAACCACACTGTTTTGTATGAGCCCTCATCATCACTATGTACAGTATCAAAGTCAAAAGTCTACAGTATTCCACTAAATTGTTAGCACGACACTTGCTTCATGTTTGGTCTGAAGTCCAACTCAACAAAAACTTCAGACTGAGATCTATATTTTCCCTTTGTAAATCACAACTTTAGGCTTATTATAAATTTGAACTGAATAAATAAAATACGAGCCAAAGTGATACTATTAGGGTTTTACCTCTCTGCACTTGAGAAAGTTACATATGGATAACTGCAGGTGCATTTGTACTGTCAGTAAAATTAGGCAGATACAAGTACATATGAAACATATTGACATATGTATGATGAAAAATCTATCTTAACAAACATAAAGATTAAAGTTTGACTGAATAATGAATGAGATAATTTACCTGTGGAAGATCATTCATTCCCATGTTATATGCAAAGACAGCTCTAGTTAGGAGGTTGGTGATCTGAAGAGCTAGAGCGGCCCGATATCTATCCTCACTCTTGACTAGATAACGCACTTCATCGTGGATGCTGATACAGAATCGTCCATCAATGTTGTACATCTCAAACAGCCAACGCATGCATACCAGCATCAGATGGAGATAGTCTACTGCAGAACTCTGAACAACCCAGTTTACTCGACTCGTTAGAAACTGCCAAGAGATCATAACAAAGAAAATGGTATACATGTCCCTCATACAATATGCCATATACAGTTTACTCCGCATAAGTCCAATATGTTGGGAACACAACAAAATAGTTCCACTTTCCAAATTTGACTTGTGCGACCTTCAGGTTGTGCTGAGTTAACTGTACTTAGTGTAAAAAGGCATTACTCCATTTATCTGTCAGGTTCAAGTTTTGAAGTTCAAGTTTCTTTAAGATCAGGTGTATTTCGAAGCAACCTCCAACACTGTATCATTGTATGTCATTAGGAAGGTGGAGAGAGAAATGCCTTTAGAATAATATAAATGCAGACTCCTAAACACCACATGTTCCTTAAACAGTGGGGTACAGCTAAGAGGTTTGAGTATTGGAAACCTAGTTATTCCGAGTTAAGAGAAAACACAGTGCAATGGTGCACTTGGGTAGTGGAAAAAGCAGTCATATTCTTTTGACATGAGTGCACAAGTAATCTATGATCCCTTGAGCTCACTTTAAAAAAATCTGACAGCTCTCAAAAACTTTCGGAGTGAAAACAAATGCTCCATGTTTTAATTCTTCAAACGATAGAGGGTTAGGGCTGCAACTGCAGTTAGGGTTAGGGGTTCAGGTAACAGGTATCCTATTTTGCACAGGGTTGACATAAGGAATTTGATCAGTACAGGATTCAAAGTGTAGAGTAATTGTCTTGTAAATACCTCATTATTGACTGTATCAGGTTGAAGAGCTCTGCTGATACTACACTGTAGGACTGGTGTCCTGGGATTCTCAGACTGCGCTATATCTTCCAGCCCATTAAACATAGCCGACTCACTAAATAGGACAGAAACAGATCCAGTGTATAATAAAGAGTGCTCAAGAAAGAGGGAATCCAGTCCAGACTTGAAAGCATTACCTTATTTGACATGTCAATTGTATTTTTATCATGGATATAAATGAATGTCGAAATAAGCATGCAAGTATACTGGGATCAGTAAAGTTAAAAACCTGTCCATACTTGGATTAATATTTCACTAGGTTAAGATGAACTGATGGTTCAGTACCATAATGATGACAAAGACACATGGTCCCCAAGTTACCAATATGCAGAGCAAATTATGTTGGTGAAGTATGTTTCCATCAACCATTCTCTTGTCATTAGAAATCATGTATGATTTGATTTTTAAAATCACCAGGGGAGAGCCAGTTATTAGGTAACTGAATGAAGTTGGGCTAACATTAAGCCTCATCAAGATGGTATATATATTTACCAGCTCCATATCCTTACAATGTGATTATACCTTTCTGTGATAAAAGTATGATTTTTAACAATTTTGCATTCAGGATGCGTCTTTTTGTGCCACTACATTTCACTGAGGTTCCTAAGGCTGTGTTAAATCAAAAGAGTCAATGTTCTTTTGGCTCTGAGCAGACAATATCTCCACTTACCTTCCACCTTCCCATTTTCTGCCATCTGTTATCTCGATATTTTGTGGACTGGTATAGATAGGCCTGAATATGATCAAAGTAGGAGCAAAGGAGAAATACAATTTTAAAATAATGACTGCATAACAGATGGAAGGAGACAATAGAAGACTATATCTGGCCTCATCCAAGCAGATGCTAAAGACCGGAAGGAAAATGAAATGTCAATAAAGCATGAGAAAAACAGAATGATACCAAACGACGACAACGACAATGATGATGATGATGATGTGATAACATAAACAATGGTGGAATGACCCAGATAGATATACAACATATCCAAACACCTATATTTTGGAACAGACCTAGATTTTTTACAAACACAACACTGTAAATAACAATAAGAAATATAACTCAACAGTACTGAGAGAGGGGAGAGCCCAAATAGAGTCTAAGAGTGCTGTGGCAAAAACATCTGACCCTAACTAAAGAAATGGGGATAGTACTTTTTCACTCACTCTTTGATTTGTGCTTTCTTGGACAATATCTTGAGTTCTTCCAATGTGACCCAACCATCACTCTCCTCTGCATCCAAGTCAAGCTGCTCAGCTAAGCTCTGACCAGTAGCTGAAAGGCGATACCTGCACCAGAGACATCAATATATAACGTCTTATCAATAATCAGAAGGGAAAAGATGCTTAAAGAATACAATTATTTTGTTTAATGACAACAGACAGAAAAACAGACAGAAGAACTTTCATTTAACCATACTATTTCATTATTAAACAGATACTAGATTGCTCTGACCATGCACTTATCTACTATGAATGATCTATTGATAACAATTGATATTAGGTGCTTATACCATAATAATAATAATAATAATAATAGCCTAATAGTCCACTCCAAATTTTATTAAACCGAAACGGAAATTCTTTTTGCCCAATTGATCGTGAGCCCGGCAGCCACTGAGCAGCGCCAGATCGACGTTGATCTATCCCATATTGTTGAACGCCAAACAAGGTAGCAACAACTCCCATCTTTTAACGTCTTTTGGTATGACGCGGCCGGGGTTCGAACCCACGACCTCCCGGTTGTGTGGCGGACGCTCTACTGACTGAGCCAACACTCCGGTACAAATGCCAAAAATGTGCAATATTGAGACTATCTATAGAGATATAGGAAAACTAGTTAAAATTACATATGTGACATAGCAAAATATTCCAATCCAGAAAAAGAAATGTAAAATAATATTCTTTTTTTTTAGAGTTCTAATCACATTTATGTGACGGATACTACATGTTTGGTGAGGAGGAAGGAGAGGGATAAATGAGAAAGATTCATAAATGATTCCATTGTCTTAAATAAATCCTACTTCTTGATGTATCAAATTGCCTACATAAACAGGGTGCTCCTGTATTACAACTATCGGAATGAGAGAATTCAGTAGTGAACAAGCTTAAAGAATAGCTTGACACTTCATTCACAAACAATTTAACCCTAATTCATTAATTTTGTTAGAATTTTTTCAATGCCCAAAGATAATGGAAATGTAATCGTCTATATAACATCCAATAAGGAATGCAGGATTGAACTCACAATCGTCTCCCTTTCGTTGCTATGTAGATATCTCTTGCTTTCTGACGAGCCTCATCCTGAGTGAGTCTGTGATTGAATTGGATTAAGAGCCTCATGGCAAACTTCTCTCCTGCTCCATAGATACGACCGTAGTTGATCACCTGTGCAACATACAACAATGGAAGATGTTAAATAGCTTATTTATACATCAAGACTGTTGCACATACAAGACACTGATAGCAGTAGAATTTTTAGTCTGAAATATACAGACCATTCTCTGTAATGGGATGCAGTGTAGTAAATTCCTTCCTTTTAATTTCAAACTTTCTACTTGAATCACTTGTATAGGGATCTCTTAACCCTCTATAACCCGGGGGGGGGGGGGGGCGCCTAAAACCCCCCCCCTTTTACATTTTTTGCGATAACTTTTTAGCGCAATAAAATCTGGTGCTGAAATTTTATGAGTTTTTTTCTTTGACATCTCCCGCACATTTTAAGACCCTATTTGCGAAAATCGTGGGGTATGGTATCGGAGATGTAGCACATATTCGTGACCAATGCAACACAAAAACGGCTCCAAAACTGGTTTCCAATGATCTTGTGTGTACAATGTATGGGTTTTACAAGAAGTGTTAGAAGAATGTTATTTTCTGTTTTTCTTCAGATAACATCCCTTTTGGCCATCATGAACTATTCTAGATAACAAAACAATGAAAAAAAAAAGATTTAAAAACAAAGAAATACATAAGAAATTATAATTTCAAGAAAAATTAGCATATTTTCATAATTAATTACAATTATAAGTATGGAATCTCAATACATGTCATTAATTTGACTACCCTATCTTTTAAATTATATGTCAAGCTACAAACATGCCAAATGTATTTGCATTTTCTCCATAAATAGGGGGAAAACTGGACAAAATGAGAATTTGTTGGAATTTTTTTTGCATATTTGCATCATTAATTAGACATAAATTAAAATTAACAATATATATCATAAATTTTACTAAGCATTCTTGATCAGTACATGATAAGACACAAACACGCCAAGTTTGGACAAAATCGGTCCATAAATAGCCAAGATCATAGGCCCCCCCCCCCCCCCCCCCCCCCCCCCCCCGGTTATGCAGTTATATAGGGTTAAAGCTTTGCAACCTATCATACACTTAATAGATCTGTTCCTTCATTATCCTTTATCCTTTCCTTGTAACATCATTATATTCTAATATGAACACAGCCTTACCCTAGCATGGTCTCTACTGATGCCTACAGTGGATGCTGTCATGCTATGCATATCTGTTCCTTCATTCTTTTTGCCTTGTAACATCATACTATTCTAATATGAACACAGCCTTACCTTAGCATCGTCTCTGCTGATGCCTACAGTGGATGCAGTCATGCTATGCATATCTGTTCCTTCATTCTTTTTGCCTTGTAACATCATCCAACTGAATGCTGTACAACCTGTGTAGAAACAGAGAGACAACATGCTTTGAAGATATATTCTGCATTATTATTCAGAGAAAGACACTAGAACCCAAATATTGCTGGCACTTCCAATCAACTTTGTCCTGCTTGAGGCTGCAAAATTTTTCAAATATTGGATGAAAAGATGAAAGAAAGGGACCGAAACAATGGACTGATACAAAAAAGCACATGTAAAGGTTGATCAAATATATACTTTCTCCAATATATTTTAAAATATTTATTTGATCCCCTCAAATCTACTGAATATCTATAAAGTTGAAGGAAAAAATTAATACCTGGTAGGTCTTTATCACCAAAGAATTAAGAACAAAAATGAAAAAATATTTTGATATTAAGGATGTCACTTATTACCATGGAAACCTGCAAAGTTTTTATCTCCAACGAGTGCTGCAATCCAGAGTTCTTGAGAATCCACGTCTGCTCCAACGAAATGATATCCAGGAGGGCATTGGATCATGGACTTCAGCTCACTCCCTACTCGATCAGTCTAGTATGAGAGTAGATTAGAGTAAGACAACCACTCCATTAGTCTACTTAAATTCTACTTAGTGATAGGATAATTCTTGACAAGAAAGTAATCAGGTCATTTGCACAATAAAAACAAAAGATAAAAATATGAATTTCTTTCAGTAAAGATCAACTTAGATAATAAACTGAATGATGATAGTCTAAAAGTAGGCTCAAATATATATAAGCTGAGAGTAACTTGCTTCTGAAAGGCTCAAAAAGAATTCTTAGTAGCATTTACACAACTCAGCAAAATATAATTTGTTCTATGCAATGTCCAAATACCACTCCTGATGATGGACAAGGTAATTTTTACACCACATGAAGATCTGAAATTCTCTGCATAAATATTGAACTTACTCTGGCATTACTAGCAGTCAGCCATGTTGGTTCTACAGCTCTCCTTGTGACCGTTCCTGCAGTGATGACCCTTGGTATGATGGCTCCATAGAAACCATCTTCATCATAATCAGGATTCCGTCTGACTGACAATGGTAGATCACCTCCCTCAAGGTGTACAACCATCTGAGAACTACAAACAGTAAACAGAGGGAATTATTCTTTTTAATTTCAATGTATCTGGGGAGAAGATTAGTATCCTCAAGAAGCGGTTACTTTTGTCCAGTCAGGGTCAGATGACTAACCCCAATAATTTAAAATAAAACAAATTCATAAAGAGAAGGTTGAGTTCCGGGGAATGTGAAAAATAATCTGTGAGAGTTTTTTAATCTTGTTATGTTTGTGAAGAAGTTTGTGTAGAAATGGAGTGCTATTTTCAAATGCTTTGAAAAGAAATAGCTAAAGTGTTTCAGCTAAACTTTATGCCACATGTTTGCATAGTCATAAACACACATTTTTGTGTACAGTGCAAGTAAATTTCAGCAAGAACACGTCAACTTCTTATCCTTTTGGAAGTTCAAAATCTCACAGCAAACGTCAATTCGTGCTATCGGTGGTGTCTCCAAACAAATTCAAAAAGTTTTTGATTAGCAATATCTTATAAAGCATTTAACCATCCTCATTGAAATTTTGAAGGTGATTTGTTTTTAGAATCCTCTAAACTCTGTGTGAATTTCACAAGGATGCACGCTAACACTACAAGAATCTGATCATTTATGTAAAAATGTATCATTTTTCAAATGTCACAAAGAGAGCCTGTTGATTAGCATCGTGAACATACAGAGGATGTCTTACTGAGCCTTACGAGTCAGAGACTTGGGCATTGTTTGTGCATACACATGTGTAGCTGGTGTTATACAAAGATAGGGGTGTCAGAACGTAGAAAGAAAGCATGTTGTGACATTTCTGGTACCTGATTCTCTTCTGAGCATTCCTCCAGAAAGAGATAAACTTATTAATCTCCAGGATCCGGTTGGCCTGAGCCCCGCCGCCAGATCCAAGGGTTCCGTCTTCAACCTTATTCAAGAAGTCCTTGGCAAGGGGATTACCAACATTAGAATCAGCTCCATCCTACATTGTATTAAAAGCATTGGTAACAATTGTTCAGATATGCCACAGTAAACTGGGGCAGTTTTTTTTTTTTTCAATGATGCAAGTGTAATTAGCTTGACATTTCTGTATCTTATAACACACAGCTCAGTGAATACACATCTGACAATTGTTACATGCAGTTGCCATTTATTGTGATTAGCTACCGGAAAGTAAATGTAAAGTCAGCCATTGTTTTTTTTTTTTATTGTTATTTTAAAATATTCAAAACATGTCAAATACCCCTCCTAAAGTCATATATATTTCAAGATAACCTTGTTGATACCACAGACAGATAATAGAGGCGATGGCATTAAAAGCTTTTGAAAATGAATCTGTTTCCTACCTTGTGAGGTAGTTTGTAGAACCAGCATCCTGGAATGTTGACATCTTTGACAGGAAGTCTACCACTGTGACTAGGGGCTGATCTCGAGGTCTAAAATTGGAACAGAGAATGGTAGATGAGCTGTTTCTCCTCCCTTGCATTTAACATGATTCCAGCAATGAAATGGCTAATACACTCAGTTTAATAATAATTGGGTTCTACATCATTTCAAAACATAGAAAAGATGAGAAGTATCTTACAAAATGCAATCAAACATGTGCTAAAACTCTCAAGATTGGATTTTATACAGTATACAAATGCATTTTTGTTCTATGGAGCTCTTTATCCATTTGTTATAATAATAATAATAATAATAATAGTGGGTTCTTGTATAGCGCTCATGTCAGTCAGATTTGACCCTCCTGGCGCTCCCGATTATTACCCTGGCTTTAGCACGGCTGCCATACGGCGCTCTAGCATTTCAAGGAATCAATTCCTACCAGGTACCCATTTACTTCACCTGGGTGGAGTGTGGCAAATGTAGATCAATGTCTTGCCAAAGAACATTAGCGCGGCGGCGGGACTCGAACCGCGGACCTTGTGATCGACAGTCTGGCGACGTATCCACTCGACCACAACACCTCTACAAGATAATCCTACATTGACATCTGTATCTCTGTTGATATTGTTGTTGTTGTGAGACATTTCTACCTTGACTATGTATATACATTGTTGTTGTAGTTGTTTATGTTGATGGTTTGTTCTTGTTCTTGTTGTCAATTTTAACAGGGCCCTCACACAAAAAAAACGAACAAAGTATGGTGAGTAAAAATCGTAGTTCACTCATTCAGTCGAGAGAATATATCTAATAAATGCATTATTTTACACATTTGGTCATCTTTCTCTTAGTGAAATTTTGCACACATGATATTTAAAACGGGTATGTGACCAGATTATTTTCTCGATGAGTCTTTTTACTCATTAAAGTTCATGTAAGTTAATATTGGATGAGTATTCTCCGTCTTTAGTGACCGAGTGAGTAAAAATATTCACAAGTGTGTAAAGTGGCTTTTTGCTGACTAATATGTCACAGACTCTTTATTCGTTGGATGAGTAAAAAAAATAAAACCTCAGTCCCTTCGAAGCTGTACTCATCTTAGGAGCTATCTTACTCTTTGCATGCGTGTAAATATTTCGCTGATGAATATTCGTACGCGTTCGTGATCGTTCGTACGTACCCGATCGTCACGTTTTTAGCGGCCAATGAGCCCCAGAGTAAATGTAAGTAGATTTGATTTTTCTTAATTTTGAATCAGTTAGTAGTAAGGGGGTCCCCTGAATTTTATTCAGACTTTTTCTAAAACAAGTTAAGGCTACCAATTAGATATAGAATCTGAAAATCTGAAAAAGGCTTTGCACACCGGACTTTTGCTGAAAAGGGTGGGGGGACGGGGGCTATGTCTATGTCCACAAATTTACAATCCCTGTGCAGCTATGTACTCTTCGTATATATTTTTTCCAATATGTTTCATCTTGTTTCAGGTAATAATGGCGATGTATGATGTACAACTGCCCACCATGTCGTTTGCAGGGTTTTCGCTTACGTAAACTTGTTTACCACATTCGTAGTATATTCATAGCCACAAAGCAGATTTCTTCCTCGTGTGTTGGATCAAAGGTTGTGAGAGGTCATATAAAGTTTATCATATGTCATGCATCTTAATTGGCATCATGCGGAGGAGTTTGCTGCAGTAGGGGAAAACATACATGTACAGGTGCCAAATACTGTAAATGAATTAGAACAATTAGATCCACAACCCCCTGAAACAGGAGAAGAAGACGCACCTGTTTTACAAACTGATGATGCAACACCTTTTGATGTGCGACGATCAATAGCTTTGTTTATTTTGTCCATTCGAGATAAACATAAATTACCTATTGTTGCATTCGGACATTGAGTAAGGAGATGTTTTTATCTGAGCTTTTGTGACTTTGATTTGTGAAAAGATAAATCACATTTTATACTGTATTTTGTTTCTTAAAGAATTGTTTCATGTGGTGTTTACAGAATATTCATTGATATTGCAGAATATGATATATTCATCACACTTTAACTGGTGAGAAGTAGAATTAAGATCCAAAATGTTACATCTTGGCTTTATTTGTTCGTTTTATGTTTGATGTTGAACAGATTACAAAACAGTACAAAAAGCATATGTATGTATACATATACACATTCTTTGTTTGCTCTGAAAATTGTTGCATTCGGACATTGAGTAAGGAGATGTTTTTATTTGTGCTTACTTTTGTGACTTTATTTTGTGAAAAGATAAATCACATTTTATACTGTATTTTGTTTCTTAAAGAATTGTTTCTGTGGTTTTTACAAAAGTAATAATATTCATTGATATTGCAGGATATGATATATATATTCGTCACACGTTAACTGGTAAGAAGTAGAATTAAGATCCAAAATGTTACATCTTGGCTTTATTTGTTCATTTTATGTTTGATGTTCAACAGATTTCAAAACAGTACAAGTACTTTGTTTCTTTTGCATTTGGACATTCAGTAATAAAGAGGTGTTTTTATCTGTAAAATTTGTGTGAATCTATCTCTTTATTTTGGAGAAAGGTATATCGGTTTTGCAGTAATGCTTGTATTGAATTTGCAATGTGTGAATTTTCAGCAATTTATTGGTTTGAGAATTCACGGTCTAACTCAGC
The DNA here is from genome assembly GCF_000002235.5 of Strongylocentrotus purpuratus. NCBI lineage: Eukaryota > Metazoa > Echinodermata > Echinoidea > Camarodonta > Strongylocentrotidae > Strongylocentrotus > Strongylocentrotus purpuratus. Next base: position 13,788,901 of record NW_022145615.1, read on the forward strand.
ATGCAAACATTACATAAATATAGGACTTCCATTTGTACAGTGACAAACATACAAACTCACAATTTTAGCTCACACCTCTATATGGTAGCATGCAGGGAAATATCTTATCATTATTTGTATGTCAAATCGCGATTTACTCACAACATTTGGTTAAATAACTCACTAATTTAGATTATTCATTTGCCATATATAATCACATGTGATGAGCCTAATAACCTGACTGAATGATTGAAGAATTACTCACTAGTTGAGATGAAGCGATTTACTCACATCATTTAATAGGTTAAATAGCTCACTAACTTAAAATACTCATTTGCCATGTCACTATAATGTCAAATTAACAAAACTCATTCCTGTGCGTTATCAATCTCAATTTAATGAGTTAATGCATTCAGTTAAGTGTGTCACTATTGTGTCAAAGTTTATTTCCATATTTGAGTAAGATTACCCAAATATTTTTGGTGTGCTTCTGGAACTAAATATCCCTCTGTGCCCTTATGCTTTCTTTGTTTTCTGATTAGATTACATAAAATATGTACACAACATTACTAATCATAATATATACACTAGTTGTGGTGTATATTAAAAATAAATTGAAGTCATTATCTACATGTACCTTTGTAGAGATTCCCTTGGCTGAGCTTTCATTGGTCCTGCTATCACTCGGAACATCAGCAGACTGAGTAGATGATTGCTTTTCTTGTCTAGAAGACATCATGTCTTGAAGGCTCCTTAAAGTCAAACAGGAAGAGGGAGGATGATGATGATGATGATGATTCTATGTTACATTTGATGTTAATCACTGAAATTTGATGCTTCAAATGACCCTGAACTAACATTCCTTCAAAGATATATTACTGTTGAATTCAGGTTCACTCACTCAACCTCAATCCAAGATGGAGAAGTGTCCCTTTCTCACATGCACAAAGAGAATATTTATATCAAGCTCACTTTAACAATGAAAAAACATAGAAAGAAAGAAAGAATCCATTAATATATCAATCCATCAAACAAACGATTGATCCAATCAATCAATAAACAACATGGAAAATGTCCTTTTCTCAATGTACACACAGAATACTTCTATCAAACTCACTTCAAAGGGAAGGAGGGACCAGGCTCAGTCCTCTGTTGATATCTACTATCAGGTTTGCCTGGTACAAGGTAGCCCCATCCATGCTTAGTGGTGTAGTGTAATGGGTAGCCATCCCAAGTTAGACGCAGGAGTTTGGGTGTGATCCTGGTCTGGGAGCTGATTAAAGAAGGCCCGGGGGACCAATCCACGTGGGACTTCTTGGGGCACAGCTCTCGAAACCAACTGCAATCAAAGACAGCAATGAGAAGAAAATAAACATGAGAACATGAAGGACAGGGCCTCATTTCACAAAACTTGTCATCAGTGAGAAATGACATTTTCTGTATAAGCTAGTGATATCCTTGCTTCTGATTGGTTATCAGCAGATTTGTCACTGCTTTCTGTCATTTGTCATTGAAAAAAGCTTTTGTGAAACTGATCCCTGGTATATTACATTCAAATAATCAAAGAGGCAACTCTGACATGGGACTGTTTCTTCACACTGAAGCAGAGATATATCTTCAACAACAAAAAATTTGTTCAGATTCTTTGATATTTCTGTGTTAAGTGAAGCAAATTACCAGACTAAATCTTCCCTTAAACAAGCAGTCATTTCCTTATATCTAAAATAAAGGGCACATATTTATTCATTTTCTCTTTATCTTCAGCTTACTCTGCACATTGACAGGACCACAGAAGATAAATGCCACTTGCTCAAGCAGTAATTATATTAAGCTCATCCACCTAAGAATTATTAATCAGACTACTTTAGACTCATTAAGATATTTCAAAGGAACTTTGTTCTCGGAGCTAGAAAGATGGCATCTCGTTATCCCCATTCACAGGGATTCCTCATTATTATAATATCATCGTTTTTAAAGCCAAAACATCACATACTAATGTTTGAGGATACCTATAATAGGTTGCTAAAAAAAAAACTTTAAAAAAAAATCCAGTATTTAAAACAGACATCAACCACATAAAATGTCTGTTGATTGGACCAGTGAGCAATATGATCTTGATCAAGAGTTTATAAAAGTTACACAACGTTAACTTGTATCTTCCAAATGACTACCGGTACCTTCTTAGCATATCAAAAGTTTGTTGTTTCTATCGGGGTCAAAAAAGAATAAAGAAGGGTAAACATGTCTATTCTTCTGAATAAGAAAATTTCTTTAAAATATTTGTTAAAGCTCTTCCAACTTACACAGGGTATCCTGTCATATGCTGGTTCACTTTAGGGATTCTTCCTGCTGTGCTAAGCACATCTTCAACACAAGTTTCTTCCTTTTCTTCTTCATTTTCTTCCTCTTCACGCTCGATTTTTTCCTTTGAACATTCCTCATCCTTTTTCTTTTTCTTTGCTCTCTCGGAAAGAGGGATAGTCTTCCGGAGTCTGTAGTCATCCACAGACCAGTCTAATTCCCATAGCCACGGGTCCTCACGATACCTGCATCATAAAAATTCAAAAAGTTACATATGTACGTAAAGCTCTTCATACTTGCATCTTTGGCACTTCACAGTTATCAAATGATATTGTCATTAGTTTTCAAGCATGTTTACAACATAGGGCTGCGAGGAGTAGTCGAATGCTCGAGTACCTGCACGGTTGACAACTACTCGAGTACGATTTCTCGTACTCGAATATTCGGCGCAAAAAAAAAAAAAAAAAAAAAAATCCCGGTCACCTGGCACTGTCCAGGCCAACGCTTAGCCGTGCCAGGGAGAGCGGCCGCCGCTGGCATGGTACCGTCAGTAAAAATGTTTCCCAACTCAAGCACTGTCAAACTCACCACTCAGAAACTGGGACCAAATGTCCGGATTTCTGTTTGGACTCGGAGGAAAATGGATTATTCTGCCATCTTTGGTTTTTAAAACAGCATTGTTTACTGTTATTATTATTATTAAAATCGGCGCCTTCAACTGCAACTCGAGGTAAAATTGCATGCGTTTTTCGGCGACAGACCTGGGATACTGTTCCAGTGGTATGGTAGTGGCAAAAAAATTTTTTTTTTTTTTTTAATTAAAAAAAATTATAAAAAAACATGGCGTCTGAATATTCAAGTATTCGCTTGTAAGCCTGGGAGTGTACTCGGGTACCTCATTACACTGTTGTGCACAGCCTTAAGTATTGTGTACGATTATATGCAAAAGATTACTGAAAATCACAATGACCCTAGGTGATCCCAAAAGTGTTCCATTCTATCCCGGATGCAGAGTAGGAAATGAAGAAGAATGCCTTCAGTGTCTTCCTGAAGACATAAGTGCAAATATGTGTGTTGACCTTTTCATTCGCAGTGCGAATTTTGTAAGTGTTCGTGTTATACAGCGTGTTTCCACAGAAAACATCGACACGGTATTATCCGTGTCATACCGAGTCAGTTTTCCTGTGGAAACACAAGCGTGTCGGGTCGAGTCGACCGAGATGCGGATTATCAGATCCACCTCTGGGAGGTGGATCTTGCCGTGTCGATCCCAACGAACTCCCTGTGAAATCGCTGTGGAAACACACAGCGACAAACCGTGTCTGGCGGAGCATCAGAGCGCGCCAAGCCCAAATCACCACTGCAGCATGATTGGTTGAAAAATACTCAGAAATATGCGTATACAATAATATGTTTATATACGCGCTGTACGTAACAATGACAAATGTACGTCACAATAGAATAGCGTGGAATCCTGTGTAGATCTGAATCCAAGATCGAGGTCAAAGGTTGAATCTTGACTTCCGATTGACATGGCATTTGCCTGACTTGGAACACGGAATCGGGGCGAATCGGAATGCTGTGCTCTGTGGAAACAGATTGGTTTAATACCGTGTCACCGCGACACGGTATTTCAATCCGGAAAAGATAATCCGTGTTCCACTTTTTTCTGTAGAAACACGCTGATAGTCAAATTTGATGTTTATACAGAAGTACACACCTGAAAAAATAATAGAAAAACCCAGAAAGTAACAGTATCTTTAATACACGCCGATTGACAATGCAAATAAGGGACTACAGTGTGAGAGTGTCTACTTTATTTCAAGCAATACTGTACTTACTTGTCTTGGTGGAGCATGTTACAAGCATCATTGGCAATGTGCATCAAAGATTGTTTCATCTCCTGCTGCAGGTTGTCATAGGTCTCCTGAGCGTCTCTCAAGTATCGCTCCCAGTTCTGGTTGATCGGCAGGTAAGCCTGTCCCATCTCTAGCATGGCTGCAAAGGTCACAGGGTGGGGGAACCTGCAGAATGTGTCATTACACGAAAGGACATTAATGGGACAGTGGATTGCACTCTGACACAGACGCAAATGATATATCCATCTTATTTCAAGCATTAGCTACAAAGATACTATCGATACTATCATTTTTCTCTTATTTTCAGAGGTGACTGGCTATATACATGAGAAGGAAAACAGTGATATTATCAAATATCATGACATTGTTATATGCTCAGGGGTGATAGTGAGCACTAAAAAAAAAAAAGGGGGGGTTTTTTTCCCCCTCAACCCCCGCCCCCCTTTAGTAAAAAAAAAGAGAAGAGGAATCACGGGGAAAAAAATGGCATCTAACAACATTCCCCCCTTTCGAGTAGGAAAATTGGGAAAAAATAGGGCAAAATAAGGAAGATTAGAGAAAAAAAACAGGGAAATCAGTAAAATCAGGATACAAGAAGGAAGAAGAAGTAAAAATCTGGTTAAACATTTTTTTTTTTTTTTTTAATGATTTTTTTTTTTTTTTTTAATTGGGAAGTAGAAAAAAAATCAGGAAAACAATTTAAATCAGGTTTTTATCAGGCCTGTATGCTAGACATCATGAGGGTTTATCAATTTCATAAATCTTACTAAATCTTACAAAAAACAAAAATCTGAATACCTGTCTACTAAGACAGGTATTCAGATTTTTGTTTTTTGAACTCAATTCACATGAAAATCAAGAGCACAGTTTTAGCATATCTGCAAACTACAACAATCATTGCTGATTCAAAATCTGTAAAAACAAAATGCTGAATTACAGTAGAAGTAGATTGCATTGAATCATTTAAATCTTTACACACACATAAAATCAACAACAACAAACAAAAAACAAAAAGAAAACAGAGGATCGTCGAACTGTTTAGATCAAGCTCACATTCAAACCAACATGAAACAAATCTTAGTGACTCATAGCTGTAAAATCCTGTACATGGTGGCATACATTAGTTACCTGTCACTGAACATAGGAAGAAGCTTACTGATGACCTTATGTGTTGCAGCTACATCTTGAGCACAGTATGTCATTAGAGACTAAGATCAAAGACAAATAAACATTAAGTAAATTTTTTTTAAAGTCATTTACATTTGCAGCTTTCAATTAAAGCCAGTGTCATGATACATTATAATATGATTGCAGGGCCTCAAGGGAAAACAAAATCAATACTGATGAGGCACCCTGGGTAAAAAAAGACATATTCTTAGTAGTAGTATTATATCTGTACCTGTAAAAGTTCTGAGAATATCTACAATGTATATCTTATTCAGTCTGAGCTTTGAAAAATTTGTTTCTCCGAGGGAAGGGGGTTATTGTTGATATCATTGATCTGACATTGGCTTCAGCGACATTTGCCTGGTGCTGTATTTTGTCCAGGTTTAAATTACAAGTAAGGGTTAAGGATCTGGATTAAGTTATGGGTATCATGTTTGGTCTTGGGTTGAAGTCAGGAATTCATTCATGTAGGAGTTGAGCACAGAATACTTGTTGCTGGAGCATGCATTATATAAATACCCTACCCTCTGTATCTCACCTACAATAATACTTATACAGATATAACAATGTTTTTAAATAAAGATATTGTAGCTCCATGTTTTGGCAGAAAATGGTTCATTCGTTATGAATAACGTTTAGCTAGCTAAATGCACATTTTGTGCATACATTGAAAATTTTTCTCAATGAAAACAGGCCAATCACTGTACAAATAATGGTTAAAATGTTGTGCAATCTACTGATATTCAACACATGCCTTCTGAAAGACACCAATCGATTAGAAATCACATGAGTATAAAGGATCTTAAACCAGTTCAAGCTCAGAGATATAATACAAGGCCTAGTATAATCACCTGAAAGTCAGCTCTGATATCAGCCATACTCCCATGCACAAAGGTATCTCTCTTGGTCTTATCAAGTGTGCTGCCATCATCACTATACAGGCTGTACACATCAGCCAGATTGTTGGGACTACTCTCTGCTAACCATGCAGTAGCCTGTATATCAACAAATATGGGTGTCTGTCAAATTCACCGTCTCTGATTACTACATTCCTTGAAATAAATATAAATGGGTATTTGCAATTCTTATGTTACAAAGTATTGAAGAAAAAAAAATTATTTTAATTATCTAAATGATTACAATTGATCTTTATCAATGAGTAATACTAAACATAACAATTCCATTAAAACAACTACAGCTATAAACTTAATATCCTTAAGTATGGTTTCCTCAAACTTCTTCACATAAAAGTAAACCGCATTTGAAAGAAAAGAAGAAAAATACAGAAAACATTAGTATTCTACCATTCAGGATTTATTAAAAAAAACAATGTGTTTCATGCTTCAATAAGTACATAACGTACAGTTTGATTTGAGGATTGACATGTCCACTGACAAGGGAGAAATGAATTTTTCCAATTAAATTCAATAAAATATTTGCTGTTTAACATTTTGAATGCATGAAGTCACGTTCTTCTTTTTAGTTATGTCGAAGTCTGAATGTCAATGTACATTTTATAACCTAATTTCATGTTTTATTTTATTTTACTGTAAATATGACAATATTAGTCTCCAGACTTTTGTCATGTTATTTTTTTTTCTTCTGACTAAAACCGAAATTGAATTGAAATGAATTGAGCTGTACTTACAGGAGCACCAAAGGATTTCTTGTTATGCTTTTTCTGGATCCAGGGTGCAGCAGTGGCACCCCCTCCTCGTGCATTGACCTGCCAAAGCGCCCTCTGGAGGGTGGTCTGCCCCGAGACACACATGTGAAGGCTCAAGGTGTCTAGGAAACGAGTCTTTGTACCCTGTCATCACATGCAAATCATAAAGAGTTATTGTGCATTGTGTTCTCTCCTTTAGAGTGAAGCAACATCAATACAAATGAGCAAAGAGTAGAATACATGTGTATACCCTGTATCATGACTAAATAAGTCTTTTCTACCTTTCAAATGATTTTTTTTCAATTTTTTTTTTAACCCTTTGATCCTCAATTCTAATCCGTTCAATATTCCATGATTGCACATAGGCTATTTGAGCAAGATTTTGCAAAAGTATATTTCAGTCAGAAGTTGCCACGATGACAAATAGCAGGATGGATGGACAGACTAATTAAAAAGTGATGCTTCTGGCTACAGTGCAGAGAAACATAGTGAGTATTGGCAAGGAACAGAAAGAGGGACAGATAGAGGGTGGAGGGGGAGAGAGAGGGAGGGGGGAGGGGGAGAGAGAGAGAGGGAGAGGGGGAGGGGAGAGGGGGAGAGAGGGAGAGGGGGAGGGGGAGAGAGGGAGAGAGAAAGAGAGAGAGAGAGAGAGAGAGAGAAAGAGAGAAAGAGAGAGAGAGAGAGAGAGAGAGAAAGAGAGAGCTGCTTAAAAGAGCATGACATGTTTCTAACCTGCAACAGGTACTGTTCTTTGACAAAGCTCCGGTCAAAGCTGACATTATGTCCAACGATCAGTCTCTCTGTCCATTTCTTGTTGGGTGGTTTGGTAGAGCCTTTCTTAGTCTCTAAAGGAATGAGGTCTGGCAGTGCCAGCTTCTGAGACAGTGTAAGATGATCTTCAATCAGTCGATGACTACACCATGAATACCTGGAACAAAGCAAGGTAGTTTAAACATAATATCAACATATGGGTCGGTAAACTTTGGTGGGAACAAAACTAACCATGGGTTAATGTTGGCAGAGGTTAATTAATGCAATATATCATACCATTAATCGTTAATATTTGTTGATTTAGTACGAGTGTTCAAACAAGATATATTGTATTTTCAAACAATTCCTAAAATGTAAGCAGACCATATTGCCTTTAAACTATAGCAATTCATTCATTCATTGTTCACTTTTTCCGTCTTTACCATGCATTTGTTGAAACTGCTACAGCCAAAGTAGGGAAATTCCCTTCAGCCATGCAGCACTCCATGTCAAACACAAGACTTTGGTCTTCAGGAAAATCAACAGGAACAGGGCTCTCGTTTTCAACATACCTATTCAAGACAAAAGAGGGAGAAAACAGTTCATATTTTTCTTTCACAAGTGTAATAACATGATGTACAAGTTGTAAATCTAAAAGCATTTATTCTTTAACAGTAATGGAGATTAAAAACATGACTGCATCAATAACCAATATCCACAATAGCTCATTTTGAAACATTCCATCTGCTGAAAGTGTTTAAATTAAAGGAACTATATAGATCAACGACACAATGGCAAAGTCTATATATTGTTGTCTCACATGTTAAGATGGGTGCACCAGATGAGAGAAATCAAACATGTCCCTGGTCCCTGTTTTAAGTATAAATCTTTAAATGAGAGTATCTTACTTCATCCATCCCTCTTTGAAAACCCAGTCTTCAGGCATAGGAGGAGGGAGGGTTTCTGCCAGTTCATGAGCCATGTCAAGATATGAAGCACTCTGTTTATTGGCAAGAATCTGGAAATGTTCATCGATGCTATTCCCAAAGAGTCTTGGCAGTTTGAAATCAACATCAGGTAAAATAGAACCTTCTTTGCCCCATAGTCTGTGATTCTCAAGATGTTGCTTGGTTTTCTCTAGGAGTTCATCATTTTTAGTTTCTGTAGCCTGTTTGACCTTTGACCTGCTCGAAGCTTTCCTTTTGAATATCCGTTGATGAAGATTCTTTGAGAGCATCTGAATGTTAATTGCATTCATTCTTAACTGAGGAGAAGTATCTGATGTTGAGTCTATCGATGCTGATGATGACGAATGTGATTCCTCTGGTTTGCCAACGCTGCTGTCATCTTTGGATAAATGTTTCTGGTCAGATGTTGAGAATGGTGATGATGAAGTTGTGGATTCAGGTTGCCATGGTAGTGTTTTCCTAAACCTTGCCGAAGGATAGAGAGGTCTGCCATGGATCAATCTGCAGTAACTGCACAAATGAACCACAGACTTCCTACATCCTTTTCCAACACCAATCATCTTGAACAGGAAGAGTGTGCTGAGAAGGAGTACTGCTGATCAAGTGTTCCACAAATTTTGCAGTCCTGCTGAACAAAAACAAAAAGAGAAAGTTAAAAGCTCATTAAAGTGCACATTTTAATACACCTTTTCACACAAATCATGCAAAAGACTGGTGAACTAAAAACATGGAAAACACTGCAATTGTAATGAGCATGTCCACTTATAAATGAACCTAGTCCTCCAATAGATCTCCGTACACAAGGAATATTTTACGTTGCCACTGATTAATTTCTCATCCACCAGTATATGTTTGAGAAAAAAACATATTCATTTTACAATGTATATTGTTGCTGAGAGCCATTTTCTTCCTTAGATTCAGGGTGATAGTATAGTATTAATGACTGCTTTGAGAGAAATAGTTGTTTTATTACGCTCAAGGGAAGGTTAGAATTGTGCTATTCCCCGAGGCTTGCCGAGGGGAATAGCCCAATTGTAACCTTCCAGAGAGCGTATGAAAACAACTATTTCTCGAATATTAAAGCAGTCATTAATACTTTTATATGCCAAAAAAAAATAGACTAAAAAATGAAAAATCAAAAATATTTATCATTTTTGTCGAAGACGGGATTCGAACTCTTGCGTACAACAAGAGGTGTATCGAAAACCAACGCTTAGACCACTCGGCTATGGCCCGCCGTTAACATGCTTGGCAGTTTTCTCCGATATATACATTAAAATGGATTGAAACCGGCTTCGCGTGTGATGAATGCTTCGCAAAAGCTCCATATACGGACTCTTCTTTTACTTTTGCAATGCATATTGGCACGAACTTAGATCAAGATCTATCGGCAGATGTTGTTTTTTTTGTTTTTGGAAGTTTATTTTAGTCTTCATGTCAACAATGCAAGATAAAATTGTCGGTAAGATCGATCGAGATTCAATTGTATTGAAATTACCGACCAATCCTTCGCACACATACGGCATCCTCCATCGCTCAAACCATTTTTTAACATGTAAACCTATGGGGTAACCATGGAGGCTGACCAACTATTTTTAATAACCATGGTTATTAAAAATATTGAAATGTTTTAAGCATGGTTACCGAGAATTTTACAGGAACAGTTGAAGTTTATGAATGCAATTCGACCAATCAGATGGCTGGATTTCTTAAGTGAGGTATATAATGAGCTTTAAAAAAAAAAATAGGGTTTTAGTTTTCCCCTCAACCACGCCCCCCTTGAGTAAAAAAAAAATAAAAGAGGATTCGCGGGGAAAAAATGGCATCTAACAACATTTCCCCCTTTCGAGTAAGATAATTGGGACAAAATTAGGGAAAAAATAGGGCAAAATAGGGAAGAATAGAGAAAATCAGGATAAAATAGGGAAGAAAAAAAAATTGGTATAAAAAATAAATTAAAAACTAGATGGAACTTCAACTGCGCGCAGTCGAAATGATGCCTCCGTCATAGAGCAATTTAACAAACCAAAACAGAATAAATTTGTCAATTTCAAGTTCAATTGTAATCCATTAACAGGTTCTCAGAATATCGTGATTACAAGCAATTTCTCATATACATATATGACCCTTTGATCTTTGACCTCATGACCCTAAAATCTACTCAGTTCATTGGCTCTGCAAGATGTCCCGAGTTAAATAGTAATCCCTCTGTCAGTTCTAATGAGAATGCGTTCACAAGCTATTTTTGCATACATTATGAGCCCATGACCTTTGACCTATGACCTCATGATCCAAGAATCTACTCAGTTCATTGGCTCTGCAAGATACATACATAAACTAAGTTTGGCAGGAATCCATTAATCTGTTCTAATGATAATGCGATCACAAGCTATTTTTGAATACATAATAAGCCGCATGACCTTTGACCTTGCCCTGATGACCCCAAAATCTACTCAGTTCATCGGCTCTGCAAGTAACAAACATGACCTAAGTTTGGCAGGAATCCATCTATCGGTTCTTCAGATAACGCGATCATAAGCTGTTTTTGCATACATAATGAGCCCTGTGACCATTGACCTCGTGACCCCAAAATCTAATCAGTTCATCGACTCTGTAAGATACATACATGACCAAAGTTTGGCAGGAATCCATCAATCGGTTCTTCAGATAACGTGATCACGAGCTGTTTTTAGATACATAATAAGCCCTGTAACCTTTGACCTTTGACCTCGTGACCCCAAAATCTAATCAGTTCATCGGCTCTGTAAGATACATACATGACCAAAGTTTGGCAGGAATCCATCAATCGGTTCTTCAGATAACGTGATCACGAGCTGTTTTTGCATACATAATGAGCCCTGTGACCTTTGACCTCGTGACCCCAAAATCTAATCAGTTCATCGGCTCTGTAAGATCGGGAAAAAAAAATCGGGAAGTAAAAAAAAAAATTCAGGAAAAAATCAGGGAAAAAAAAAAAAAAAATCGGGAAACCGATTTAAATCGGTTTTTGTCAGACGGTGGACCTGTACATTCCACTTTTGTTGATCTGATCATAGACGTAATAGAATTGACCAAAAGCTTTAGTTTCTGATATCGATGGTTGTAATAATATAAAAATATTGTTAACTAGATGGAACTTCGACTGCGTGCAGTCGAGATGATGCCTCCTTCATAGAGCAATTTTACAAAAAAAAACAGAAGAAATTTTTCAAATTCAAGTTCAATTGTAATCCATTAACAGGTTCTCAGAATATCGTGATTACAAGCAATTTCTCATATACATATATGACCCTTTGATCTTTGACCTCATGACCCTAAAATCTACTCAGTTCATTGGCTCTGCAAGATACATACATGATCCAACTTTGGAAGGAATTCATCAATCTGTTCCAATGATAATGCGATCAAAAGCTGTTTTTGCATACATAATGAGCTGCATGACTTTGACCTTGACCTCATGACCCCAAGATCTAATCAGTTTATCGGCTCTGCAAGTAACATACATGACCTAAGTTTGGCAGGAATCCATAAATCGGTTCTTCAGGTAATGCGATCACGAGCTGTTTTTGCACACATAATGAGCCCTGTGACCTTTGAAATAGAAAGGATGTAAGCGTATGCATCTCGTATATAAAGTATTCAAAGCTGTCATCCACTTCCATCCGCTTTCATCCGCTAGGCTTCCGATGAACATCCGTTTAACATCCCCGCTACATACTACACGTCCGTTATTTTCCGTTCTGTTTTCGCAAATTTTGTCCATTTCTGGAGCGGGTGAAAACGGATGAAGCCACCCACGAAATTTTGTTCGTCCGCTGTGTCTTACTTGGGTATACTTGGGTGTAGAGACTGGAAGCTAAAGCTTATTTGTCCCTCTTTACTGTTGCATCCCGTCTCAAGTATGGTTCAAACTTAATTGGATTGTTTCTCCAATACCTTTCTAGGGATGACTTGAATTGGTTAATGGTGGCAGCATATGTTTATGCATACATTTTGTGTCCATCGGCCAGTGGGACCGGGCCATTACCGACAATATCCCCCCCCCCCCCCCTCCCCCGGCCTCCACCTTTGGAGACGCTCCTGACCTGAGCCACTCCAGCAAAGCATAGAGTCAACCGTACGCTAACATGGCTAATGCGTATTGACCTCTAGGCTCTAGCACTGCATGCTTGCTGTGAGGCAGGTAATTATTAGACCCATACACACACCTCACAATATTGCATAGATCTAGACTGCACACATCCATGTCGATGCAGCTGTAAGCAAAGTTTGACACTAGACTCTAACACCAACAGTTAGACTTACAATTTGAATTTTTAAATTATTCTTTTTAACATCAGATCCTAGACCTAAGTTTTAAAAAATGTATGTTAGATTCTAGTATTTTACACTCCAGCATAGCATAGACTATGCATGCTTATACGTATTGACCTGAGCCTGAGCCCTGGGATGCATAAATTCTAGATCTAGCCATGCATTGATAGAGAGCTGGGCTGCTTGCGCTGGCTGTCATACTGGAATGCGCAGGACAAGAGGCCCGAGACTCTGGGCGCAGAACTCAGAGCGTTCGGCGAGAGGCGCCACGCGTCACGACAAGCGAGGCAATGCCAATGGAGTGTTTTTTCCAGGGTGATAACGCAGGAAAGCCGATGAGCCCGCTGTCATAAGTTTTCATGCAAATAACAAATTGTGTAAAACAAAGTCCTTTTTACGGTAATCTTACCCTTGAATCACCGTCGGAATAGACAACTAGACCTAGGCCCCTATTTCAATTTGTAATGAATTGAATGATATCGTCACCATTGCATATTTCGGCGCATAGCTGTCGTCTGCAGCCTACATATCACATGTGTGATTTTTAAACAATTTTCAGAGCGCGCGCGATCAATGGTATCTTCGAGATAGCAAAATAGAAAATATTAACTCCTTTTCGGTATGACAGAGGAACATTTTTTTAATTTTTTTTTAATCAACTAAAAATAAATAAATAATATTCTGTGCCGGCCCCTCACTCCAAGAACGGATGGATACCAAGCGTGTTCCCAAAATACCCGGTAAAGGGGTACTTTTCAAGCACCTAAGTCCGGCTCGTAGTACACAAAAATCCGGACCGTATTGACTTTACACACCGGACTTAAGGGGGTACGTGTTTTCAAAAGGAGGGGAACATGCACAGGCGCGGATCCAGGATTTCTTAGGGGGGGGGCCCAAATTTGAAATTATGCGAGCCAAATATTGGTACGTAATAGTGACCAACAGTGACGTAATGCGGGGGGGGGGGTCGGTGCAGGGAGGGGCGATTTCCCCCCCCCCCCCCCCCCCTCCTCCGCGAAACGCGGAATCTTTGACGTTTTATTAAATTATTAGAGAAAGAAGACGATTCGTTGTACCATTCTCGAAAATAATTCTCGTCTGAATTTAATTTTTCCCCTCCCGCGCGGAGCGCGGAAAAAATTTACAATTTATTAAACTATTAGAGAAAGAAGACGATTCGTTGTCGAGTTCTCGACTCTTAGTCCTCGTCTGAATTCAGTTTTCCCCCTTCCTCGTGAAGCGTGGAAGCTTTTACGATTCATTAAATCATTAGAGGAAGAAGACGATTCGTTGTACCGTTCTCGACTCTTAATCCTTGTCTAAATTCAGTCTCCCCCCCCCCTCCCCCTCTTGCGCGAAGCGCGGAAGCTTTTACGTTTCATTAAGCCATTAAAGATTCGTATTACCGTTCTCGCCTCTTAATCCTCGTCTAAATTTAGGTTCCCCCCCTTCCCGCGCGAAGCGCGGAAGCTTTTAAATTTCCTTAAATCATTAGAGAAAGAAGACGATTCGTTGTACCTTTCTCGAAAATAATTCTCATCGGAATTTAGTTCCCCCTCCATCCCGCGCGAAGCGCGGAAGCTTTTACGTTTCATTAAGCCATTAAAGATTCGTATTACCGTTCTCGCCTCTTAATCCTCGTCTGAATTTGGGTTTCCCCTCCCCCCTCCCCTCCCGCGCGAAGCGCGGAAGCTTTTAAATTTACTTAAATCATTAGAGAAAGAAGACGATTCGTTGTACCGTTTTCGAAAATAATCCTCATCTGAATTTAGATTCTCCCTCCCCCCCTCCTCCCGCGCAAAGCGCGGAAGCTTTTAAGTTTCATTAAATCATTAGAAAAACAAGACGATTCGTTGTACAGTTCTCGACTCTTAATCCTCGTCTGAATTCAGTTTCCCCCCTTCTGCGCGAAGCGTGGAAGCTTTTACGATTCATTAAATCATTAGAGAAAGAAGACGATTCGTTGTACCGTTCTCGACTCTTAATCCTTGTCTTAATTCAGTCTCCCCCTCCCCCTCTTGCGCGAAGCGCGGAAGCTTTGACGCTTCATTAAACTATTAAAGAAAGAAGACGATTCATTGTTCAGTTCTCGACTCTTAATCCTCGTCTAGATTCAGGTTCCTCCCTCTCGCGCGAAGCGCGGAAGCTTTTAATTTTCATTAAATCATTAGAGAAAGAAGACGATTCGTTGTACCGTTCTTGAAAATAATCCTCATCGGAATTTAGTTCCCCCTCCATCCCGCGCGAAGCGCGGAAGCCTTTACGTTTCATTAAGCCATTTAAGATTCGTATTACCGTTCTCGCCTCTGAATCCTCGTCTGAATTCAGGTTCCCCCCTCCCGCGCGAAGCGCGGAAGCTTTGGCGTTTCATAAGATTATGAGAGAAAGAAGATGATTCGTTGTACCGTTCTCGATTTTTAATCCTTGTCTGAATTCAGTCCCCCCCCCCCCCCCCCCTCCCCTCCTGCGCGACGCTGTGACGTTTCATTAAATTATTAGAGAAAGAAGCCGATGCGTTGTACCGTTCTCTATACTGTTAATCCTTGTCTGAATTTCAAAGATGTTCTTTGTCTGCTCCTTTTTCTTCCTACGTCCTCTTCCGATTTGGGGGGACCGCCCCCCCCCCCTCCCCCCCCCCCCCTGGCTACGCGTCTGCGGTCAGATAAACATACCTTGATACCTTGTCTAACCCCGCAAGCGGTCAGATAAGCATTCAGGGGCCCGTCTTAGGGCCCGTGGTGGGGTCGAGGCGGCGGAGCCGGCACTGGAAGCTCAGAGGTTTTAGGCGTTTAATTAAGGTCAGATGAGCATTTTTTTTGTATACCTTATTATTTTGTGACACTGGCAGGTCACTATTTGGCGTGGGGTCCAGGGGGCGGAGCCGCCAAAAATCAGGGGTTTGAGGCATTAAATTACCGTCAGATGATCATCTAAGGGCCCGCCGTAGGGCCCTAGGTGGAATCCAGGGGCAGAGCCCCGGAGGCTTAGGGGTTTTAGGCATTAATCACGGTCAGATGGGCATATTTTGATGCCTCATTATTTTTTAACACTGGCAGTTAACTATTCTTTCATTCTTGCTCTCATTCTATATTATTTCTCTTTAATATACTTTTTCAAAAAAGTGGGGTGGGGGGGGGGGGGAGCTCGGTGCTCCCGATCCCCACCGTACCTCGGGCACTGACATGTAGGAATCTCAAGAATCATATTTCTTGCCTGGCTGTAAATTTAGGAATTTGTCATTTTCCAACAAACACATACAAACGTATAATTTACTAAAAAGTGAGGAAAAATCTCGGAAATTATGTCATATCAGCATTATTTGTAATCCACCGTTGTGGAATTAGAAATAAACCACGTTTGAATTTGATTTCCCCCAAGCCCCCCCCCCCCCCCCCATCGGTACGCCAGTATCTCCTCTTTTCCTTTTTTCTTTCCCTTTCCTTCCTTCTCTCTTATTTTTTTGATTGGGGGGAGGGGGGGGGGGGGTCAGCAGCGTGGGAGGCAAGGCCCTTTCGCCCCCCCCCCGATCTCCTTTTCCCCCCTTTTCTTTTCTTCTTCCTTTCCCTTTCTCTCCTCTTTCCCTTTCCCTTCTTTTCCTTTCTTCTCTCTCTTTTTTTTTTTTTTTTTTTTTTTTTGCGGGGGGGGGGGGGGCCAAGGCCCGCTCGGCCCCCCCCTGGATCCGCGCCTGAACATGCATATGCGTACCCAAAATAACACTGAGTGGGGGAGGGGGGGGGGGGGGAGGGGAGGGGGGATTCTGCGGTATAGAAATCAGGTGGAAATTGTTTCATACATTCGTTAAGTAAACAAAAAAGCCCTCTAATTTTCCCTATTTCGATGGAATCAGCGTTCCTCTTGAGGTAAAATTGGGCATTTGGCTGGGGGGGGGGGTTAACATTTTTAAATCGGGCCGAAAATTTCGCAACGACTCAGCCAGCTGCAGAATAAGCGGGGGGGGGGGGGGGAAGGGTAAGAGGACATTTTTTTTCGGGGGGGGGGTCTCGAAATTTGAAAAATTGACATTTTGCTCCGTTGGGGGGGGGAAGTAAGCTCAACTTTTTTTAGGTCAGCCATTGTTATAATTTTTTTTTTTTTTTTTAATAATTAAAAAAAAAATAACAAAGGGGGGGGGGGGTTTCCTCCAAAATACACACATAAAAAATACCAAAGGGAGGGGTGAAACACCCCCCCCCCCCCTGCGTACGCGCCTGGGCTGACGTACATAACCTTCTTTCATATCGTGTTTTATTATAACAGACGCCCTTTCTGGAATCAGATATAAAGGCAAGTTTTGTTTCTTCCGTTATTACCAAATTAAGCCAAATAGATTTTCTCCGATGCATTTCCCCTATTTAAGTATATATAAATTTGTACCATGCATTCATGCCTGCTTATTTTTATTTTTTTAGAGCGGGGCCGGGGGGGGGGTTTCTTTTGATACGTGTTACAGATGCCAGAACATGCATATTGACAGTAAATATTAATCAAGAGGGCCCTGGGAATGTTACAATGCAACTTGATTTAGCCGCCGGATGAAGTGGTGATAGTCACCGCTGAAGGTGAACATGTAGTTTCTTCATTATGGGAGGGCTCAGTTATAAAAGCAGATTTTTTTAATTATTTCTATGGACTATTTATTTCGTTAAAATATCTTTTCGGTGGTCATGCAAAATCTAATCATTATTCCTTCATAGTATTTGCATAAAACTAACTTTGTGAATAAAGGGTTGGGAATAATGTCAGAGGTAAACAAAAGTTACCTCTCAAATTTTTACCTGTTACATTTTACCCTAGAAGTTTTTACCTCTGTCATTTCCCTTTACATATTGAGAAGCTCTATGCTAAAAATCAACTTGACCCGGAAAACAAAAATGAATAAAACGAGCACCTGACCAGCCCCCCCCCCCCCGAATTCAAGTGGGTGTAATGAAAGCAAAGGGGGGTTCTAAGTCGTTTCAGGGTGCATGTTATGGAGAAAGGAAAATTAGGCCTTTAAGAAAAGGGAAGAGGACAATTATTGAAAAAGAAAAGTTTCACGTGTCTAGTAAAAAGGTCAATTATCAGAGGTGAAAATGGGGCACTTCTCGCACCTAAAATGAGGCACTCAATAGAGATGAAAGGGGCACTTATGAGAATGGAAAAGGGACGCTTATTATAAGGGAAAAGGAAACCTGTCTGGCGGTGATAGTGGTAAATTGTTGGGGGGACCGGGGGCATTTATGAGAAGGAAAAGGGACACTTTTTAGAAAGGAAAAGGGACATGTATCAAAATAAAAGAGGAACTTATCAGAAGTGAACGGGGGCACTCATCAAAGAAAACATAGATAAAAGCTTTTAATAGAGTACCAATAAGAAGAAAAAAACGTGGCTTATCATATAGCAGAAAAAATAACTTATAAACTGGTAATTTTTATTCAATTTCAAGTTGAACTCAATGTTTTGACTCAATAAGACATAAAATATATATCACAAGGGGGTGAAAACCTTCGGTGGGCAATCCCACATAAAGTGAGGAAATACGACAAATCTGTATTGATTTAAACAAAAATTGTATCTCACCTCTTTTATTAAATAAGTTTTAGAATTTGGAAACAAGCTTGTTCTCTCTCTCTCTCTCTCTCTCTCTCTCTCTCTCCCCCCTCTCTCTCTCTCTCTCCTTCTCTCTCTCTCTCTCTCTCTCTCTCTCTGTATATTTTTTTCCCTCTCTATCTCTCACTCCAAGTCTCACTTTCCGCCTTTTTTTTCGTAAACCTATCTCTTTTTATGAAAAGATAACTATAATTACGAACTTACACCAAGTATAAAATTCGGTTTTACCTCCAAACACTGGCGTACTGGTGAGGGGGGGGGGGCTTGGGGGGCGCCGCCAGCCCCCCCCCCCCCCAAATAAAATTGAACCATGACTTATTTTCAATTCCATATACAAATGGTGTATAAATGTTCGTGATATCACATGATTTTCAACAAAATGCGCGTTTCTCCATTTATGTTGCAAACTGACACATTCCCAAATGGCCAGGAAGAGCATATGTTTTTTTTATAGTCACTAAGGACCGTTGCCACTAACAGTAACACTAGTAAAAAAAATCCTTTCCAGAAGCAACTGTGACAAGCACTGCCGGGCGTTCAATACTTACATCATGTAACACTGCACATGTACCGTTAAGGGGCCCAGTGGGGAAATTGAATTCAGACAAGATTAAGAGTAGTGAACGGTACAACGAATCGTCTTCTTTCTCTAATAATTCAATGAAACGGCAAAGCTTCCGCGCTTCGGGAGGGGGGGGGGGGCAACTGAATTCAGACTAGGATTAAGAGGCGAGAACGGTACAACAAATCGTCTTCCTTCTTTAATAATTCAATGAAGTGTCGAAGCTTCCGTGCTATGCGCGGTGGGGGGGGGCTGAATTCAGACAAGAACACGATACACCGAATCGTCTTCTTTCTCTGATAATTTAATGAAACGTGAAAGCTTTCGTGCTTCGAGCGGGATGGGCGAATATGAATTCAGACAAGGATTAGGAGACGGAACCGGTACAATGAATCGTCTTCTTTCTCTAATAATTTAATGAAGTGTCAAAGCTTCCGCGCTTTGCGCGGGAGGGGGAAAACTGAATTCAGACAAGAACACGATACAACGCTTCGTCTTCTTTCTCTAATATTTTAATGAAACTTGAAAGCTTCCCGCTTTGCGCGGGCTGGGCGAAAATGAATTCAGACAAGGATTAGGAGTAATAATTTATTGAAACGTTAAAGCTTCCGCGCTTCGCGTGAGATGGGCGAAAATGAAATCAAACAAGGATTAAGAGCAATAGTTTAATGAAAAGTTAGAGTTTCTGCGCTTCACGTGAGATGGGCGAACATGAATTCAGACAAGGATTAGGAGACGGAACCGGTACAATGAATCGTCTTCTTTCTCTAATAATTTAATGAAGTGTCAAAGCTTCCGCGCTTTGCGCGGGAGGGGGGAAACTGAATTCAGACAAGAACACGATACAACGCTTCGTCTTTTTTCTCTAATATTTTAATGAAACTTGAAAGCTTCCGCGCTTCGCGCGGGATGGGCGAAAATGAATTCAGACAAGGATTAGGAGTAATAATTTATTGAAACGTTAAAGCTTCCGCGCTTCGCGTGAGATGGGCGAAAATGAAATCAAACAAGGATTAAGAGCAATAGTTTAATGAAAAGTTAGAGTTTCTGCGCTTCACGTGAGATGGGCGAACATGAATTCAGACAAGGATTAGGAGACGGAACCGGTACAATGAATCGTCTTCTTTCTCTAATAATTTAATGAAGTGTCAAAGCTTCCGTGCTTCGCGCGGGAGGGGAAAACTGAATTCAAACAAGAACACGATACAACGAATCGTATTCTTTCTCTAATAATGTAATGAAACGTGAAAGCTTCCGCGCTTCGCGCGGGATGGGCGAAAATGAATTCAGACAAGGATTAAGAGTGATAATTTATTGAAACGTTAAAGCTTCCGCGCTTCGCGTGAGATGGGCGAAAATGAAATCAAACAAGGATTAAGAGTTATAGTTTAATGAAACGTCAGAGTTTCCGCGCTTCACGCGAGATGGGCGAACATGAATTCAGACAAGGATTAAGAGACGGAACCGGTACAATGAATCGTCTTCTTTCTCTAATAAATTAATGAAGTGTCAAAGCTTCCGTGCTTCGCGCGGGAGGGGGAAAACTGAATTCAAACAAGAACACGATACAACGAATCGTATTCTTTCTCTAATAATTTAATGAAACGTGAAAACTTCCACGCTTCGCGCGGGATGGACGAAAATGAATTCAGACAAGGATTAAGAGTAATGATTTATTGAAAGTCAAAGTTTCCGCGCTTCGCGCGAGATGGGCGAAAATAAATTCAGACAAGGATTAGGAGTAATAATTTAATGAATCGTCAAAGCTGCCTCGCTTCGCGTGGGATGGGCGAAAATGAATTCAGACAAGGATTAAGAGTAATAATTTATTAAAACGTGAAAACTGCCGCGCTTCGCGCGGTAGGGGGGGGGGGAGAACTGGATCCAAACAAGAATTGAGAGTCGAGAATGGTACAACAGATCGTTTTCTTTCTCTTATAATTTAATGAAGTGTCAAAGTTTCCGCGCTTGGCGGGGGAGGGGGAGACTGAAAAATAACTTAGTTCCTGGCCCCGGGATTATAAGGTTAGATCTGTAGACATTTGGACATTGGCATTAATATATTTGTCGGTAATTGGTTGCTCGTTTTGTCGGTAATCGGTGGCCTCTACACCCTCCCCACTCCCCCACTGACAAAGATCTAGCGACGCCCCTGATAACGACACAGTTTATACACTCGACAAACATTTTGCAAGTACTACTGATAAAGTACCGGTCCACCGTCTTTGTGCATTGTGCAGCATCAACGCATATACAACGTCTCAAGACGTGACAGATCACTTTTCTCTAACTTTTAACCAATCAGAAGGCCTCGTTTTTTTCCAGGAAGTGCCGGTGGACATTAATGCGCCAAATGTGGTTCTCAAATTGCAAAAGATCCTTACTCTTGGAAGGGGTAGGAGAAAGCAATTATTTTTACATCATATTACTCCAGGAGGTGCCTGAAAATGCGACTAATTTGGTTCTAAAATTGCAAATGCTTCTTATTCTGGGAGGGGGCCAGAACCCCCTCCCAGACCCACCCACGCTTGGTCGCTCCGCTCCCTCGCCGCTAAAGCCTCGTTTTGTCGCTTCATCGTTTCACATATATTTAACCCCATGCCATTTTGTGCCCCCCCCCCCCCCGGTAAGAAATTCCTGGATCCGCCACTGATGCCTATACCCCTTGAGCTTCGGGGGCTCCACCCCTTGTTGCCCCTAGACCCCACTTTGCGAAACGTTCAGCGGGGCCTGCATGTTAGAGTGGGGTGCTGCGGATTTTTTTGTCAGCTCCCCCAAACGTTTTTGCTCATTACGCCACTGCCTCCAAATATCTCTCCCATATCAAACAGGATACGGCCGACTGAAAACACATCTGAAGCGATGGATGTTGGCTGCTCATCTAAAACAACCTCAGGTGCTATACAGTGCGTCCCAGAAAAAACGAAACCGAGAAATATCAATGTTTTATCATAACTTAATCACAACCATAATTAATGAATGATACATATTTGGAAAGCTTAGAGTCTTCCCTTTCAGTTGATGCTACTCACGTGATGCATATTTAACGCATGAGTGATTAAAAGCAATTTGAAGGAAGGAAACCAAAAAGTAATTTGGCGGGCGGTATCTGAATTTCAGAGAAAAATTCATATTTCTAGAAAGTTCATTTTCTGCTCTTTCATATGATATCTCAATCAAGAAAAATGAGCCAGGAATAACAAAGTTCTGTTTGTTTAAAGTAGCCCTTACATTTTCATAATTTTAACAAACGAATTCGTTTTCACTGGGTGCCTGCCGTAGCAAAAAGCAGATTTGACAAAAGACTTAACTCCGTTTCGTTGACAATCAGCCATGCATGAAGACTCTCGTCTACGGCTGATTGTCAACGAAACGGAGTTAAGTCTTTTGTTCATTTCGTTTATTGATACGGCAGGCAGCCAGTGAAAACGAATTCGTTTAATAAAATTATGGAAATGCAAGCACTACTTTAAACAAACAGAACTTTGTCATTCCTCGCTCATTTTTCCTGATTGAGGTGTCATATGAAAGGGCAGAAACTCTGTCTTCTTACACCCCACGAACTCGACGGCCTGGCAGAGTTCGTTACCTAGATCAAGGGTACCCCAGAACTTGGGAAAGTAAGGGCTGCCTGAAATCAACTGTTAGATCATTGCCTCCTTTGTTGCTCTGGTCCTGGTTGCCTTGAGTTCTTCAACCATTTCACCAGGCGAGGTGAAGTCGTCTGACCATGACGGCTATTTGATGGCAAGAAGAACGCCTGTGGAACGATGACGTGCTATATCACAACCCGACCATAGCTGCCCCTTCCAATTTCTTGGAGCGTAATGATGCTCTGTGAAAAGAAAAAAGTATATTGAAATCTAAAGCAAACTTCTTATGATCAAAATAAGACAGCAGTAAATTCCATGTGTTTGTACTCAGTGTTCCAACTTCGCTGAGAAGGGATGAAATATTGTTTCCCAAAATCTTTAAGCTTACACTTTATAATTTCTGAGGGATTTTGTTAATGAGGACTTAAAAACTAACCAAATCCATCCAATGTTTTAGTGGATATCTCGGTTCTTCCTAAGAAATCTCCCCCCCCCCCCTTTCTCTCTCTTTAGGCCATCATGGAACATGATGCAACTTTTCTATTACAAAAAAAAAAAGAACTTTGACTTTCATACCTTTACAGTCCATCCCATGTCAAAGGTCACGAGGTCGTCCAGTATGAGAGTCTGACATGAGACTTTAGGTTTCAGCATGTGGATGACCTCTTCATCAACACTCTTGTTCTGGTAGGCCGATATCTCTGGCTCAAGAGTATAACTGTTTTGAAAAAAGAGACAAGAAATTTTAAACTAAAAGGTTATAAATAAATGGCACCAAAATCAAAATGTTTCTCTTTTAAAATGAATACAAGTGTGTTAAGGGTGGATGCTAAGGCATTTGAAGATCCTTAAGTGCATGATCATCGAATTTATTTCATGTAAAAATGTATTGAGATATTTTTACTCAGCAATATGCATTATGGCTTTCAAATATTGTGGGCATCATTATTCTTAATTACAACAATTCTACTCGACGGTAATTCATTTATGTATCATAAACAAATTGAATTCCGAATTTACATGTTTAGAAGGGGGAAAGGAAAAGAATATTTGCTGCACCTTTGTATTGGGATGAACTTTGAGATTGCAGAAGAATCGGTTTGCTGGTCTTCCGACTCCTGGGGAAATCTCCGCCGGGTAAGCTTGGGCTTCTTGCTTAGCTTTGACCAGTACGGCTTTGACTATCTCAATGGCTTGAAGGCAGTGGCGGATCCAGGGGGGGGGGGGGGGGGGGGGGGGGGGGGGGGGGGCCGGGGCCCAGGCCCCCCCCCCCCCCCCTTGAGAAAGAAATCATGTAAAATCACGTGATTTTTACCTTTTTGGGGGTTGGGCCTCCCCCCCCCTGGCGCTCAAGGGGGGGGGGTGCAAATTGAAATTTTTTTGAAGATCAAAAAAAAAAAAATGTGCTCAAAACCCCCCCCCCCCCCCCCCCCCCCCCCCCCCCCCCCCCACCGATCGAATTTTTGGCCGGCGCGTTTTTCAAATTTTCGGGAGCAAAAAAAAAAAAAAAGTTGGGCCCCCTCCCCTAAGAAATCCTGGATCCGCGCCTGCTTGAAGGATCTCATCCCCGTGGTCGGACACTGGTCCCAGGGCAAGTCTTTGACGGCGATTTGCCATCCGTTGAGCCCTCCGCTTTCTCTGAGCTGACATACCGATGTCTACCATTGTCAGAGACTTTACGATTGATCTACCAACAAATTGATATTCAGTTCTGGAGTGAATCTTTTTTCATTGTAGCTAATTTTAAGCTTTTTTTTAAAGAACAGTTCTCAAATATTCTTCAAAACTTATTTCATCCATATTTTCTTTGATTTTAGTCTGTACACAATTTTTTCTTAATTTGGCATAGGCCTACCAAGTACCAGTCATAATCATTATGGATTTGAAATTGAAGCAGGTATATCATTAAATTCGCATAACATTGGCCTTTGGATAAAATACATAGAACAGTCTTATGATATCAAACTTATGAGAAGTGGAATAATATGGTAACTATTGCTTTTCATTTCTTTCCAAACCATTGGTGCTTGGGAGAGATGGAACTTTGACTGAATTACCTGTTAACAAAGTAGAAATCTCGGGAGAAATCTCTTTGGAAGAAAGTGATTGAATTCGCTGATTCAATGAAAAAAGTTTCGAAAGCACTTCAAAAGAAGCAACATGTGCACTCGGAAGCTAAATCAAAACTGAACACAAAGCGCAACGGTTTGTTGACAAAAGAGACCATTCAACGCGCACCCATATCAACCATCGTGTCGTCATCGAGGAAAAACTTTAAGCCAATCAGAACGCAGTAAATCTCTACCCAGTGAAAGCTAGAGCGTGAATATGCATAGCGTATCATCACGAGGTCACAGTGGTTGCGCGACTTCCACGCATGCGCTTTGCATCTATCAGAGCTCAATTAGCAGGTTGAATAGAAATTCGGGTAGAAATACCCAGGGTAATTGATTATTGGATGGTCGATAGGGCAATGTGCCCCTCTTGATTTAAAACCAATTAAATCAAGGCAAATCTCTCGATTGTCAAATACAGTGCTTCTGATTATACAAGTCTATAACTATATGACAAACACATAGGGGTCATGACCAAGATAAATCTAACATATTTATTTCTTCTAATTAAATATTATATTTATTATGTGCAAATTTCAAAGAGAATTCCCCAGTTTTCTAGGTTCTAAAGCATATATTGCTACATCTAAAGATCTTGAATACCGTAAAGCCAAAGAAGAATACTAACTAGTTACTCATTTTTGCTAAATGGAGGTTTGAAATAAAATACATTTTGTGGCTGAATTTATGTTTACTTATCATTTTACGATTAACGTTCTGATATTTATTTGTTTTATTTTATATTTTGTGTTACTCTCCAATTATTTGTAAATATTGTGATTCATTTTGACTCAATAGGGCATACAATACACTGTATGTATCACAAGGGGGTGAAAATCTCTCAGTGTGCAATCCCACATTTGAGGGAATTAGACAAAGTTTTGTTGATTTAAAAAAAATTGTATTTCACCTCTTTTAAAAAAAGTTTTAGAATTTGGAAACAGGCTTTTTCTCTCTATCTCTCTCCCCCTCTCTCTCTCTCTCTCTCTCTCTGTATATGAATTTTCACTCTCAATCTCTCACTCCAAGTCTCTTTTTCCGCCTTTACCCTATATCTCTCTTTTCTCTGTCTTCGTATCGTTCATCAATATAAGTATCTTTGAAAAACAAATACACACATAAATATTTTTCGTTTAGTGATATGATTTATTTAAATTTACAATGAAAGTTACAATAAATTATTTTTCCGAAATGTTTTTATTTCCTCCAGATTATTTTCGACGTAGATGCAGTTTCTTAATAGCAACCAATCGCTTGACACGCCTCCATCTACTGTGCCGTTGGAGTTTGGTGATTTGACTTTGGATGGTATTGAAGCTATTAAATATTAATATAAATATTAAAACTGAACAGATTTAATGTTAATTGAAAATGTAAATGAAAATGTAACTTTCATCACAACTGTGTTGGTTATGAATTAATTTCATCTATATCAACACTTTCCAAAAAAATGTATAAAAATATTTTATGGTAATAGTGTCTTCCTCAAAAATGTCATTGCACATATGTAAAGAAATGCATTGCCATTACATCACACGATACAATTACATCACAAGATTGTTTTTATAATATTACATTCTAATGAAAGATAGGCTTACAAATATAACTGTTAAAAAAAAAAGACATGGTCAGCTTTGACATGCAGAACTCACTTCTGAAATACATGTTAATAGCTTCTCTATAATATAATGCCATGAATTTCAGCAGTTATGAATAAAACGTGACAATTAATTTCACTTGAATTTTAAGAGTTTCAAAAAGATGTATTTTTTTCTTTTTCTTTGCTAAGAAAGAAGATGAAATAATTAGTTCTTTTATTTCATTGTCTATTTTATGATTTTGCATCATATTCATTTGCAAGCATCATGATTAGTACATCTTTACAGGTTCTCATATCTTACAGATACAATTTGTCGGTAGAAAATGGAATGTAAAAGGTATAACTGAACATATGCCTCATAGGCAACTTTACACAAAACAAAGACAATTTTATAATCCATTAGAGCATATTCAATTAGGAAATCTTGGGGAGTTTTTTTCAATTTCTATCATGATTGGCTAACCCTTGGTTTTGATCTAAAATGATGAACTAATGAATTGCTGATGTGTGTTATGGGTTATTGTCATACATAATTTACATTGATACTTTCCAAAATTTGTATAAAAATATTCTTATGGAAAATAAGATGAGTGACTTTTGGATAATCATAGATACACATACCTTTAAATTAATTGTATGTAAGGATGCTTTTGAAAGGACATTATTTAATTGTGTTTTTACAGACTAGATCAATCAAATATGCTTATTTACGTCCGGGGATTGACTTTAACGTCACCATCCAAAAGAAGTGACTCAGTTTCGAACTGTGGTCGCCTGGCAAGTTTGTAGGCGAAGACAGAGAGCTGACCAACTGAACGTGCCCTAATTATGTTCACTGTTCTTTCCTAAATTCGCTAGGAAATAAAATTTAGCAATAAGCTACTAATTCATTTCTTTAAAACAAATTGTTTGCGCATCACTTTGTGCAGATAAGAGAGTAATGTACACAGATTATCTGAAAATTCACACTAGCTTGAGCATAGTACTAAATTCGACATGTTTACAAAGATTACATACACACAGTTGACATGCACATTATAAGTAAAAGTACTAATTCCTACATACAGAAATAGCAGATTGACAATCAAACATTTAACAAAAATAGCCCATATATACATATATACATACCAACCCGATTGACTAACAGATATAAAAGAAATAATATCAAGGTCATAGGTGATTCAGTTAAGGTCAAAGTTTAGGAGACAATCGCAAGTTTATTGAAAGACTACGTTGTATATGAGCCTGCCTACATACAGCATGGAATATGAATGTGATCAAGTGAATATGATAAATCCTCTCTTTATTAGTATTCCAGTATTTTGATCCTGGATGATAACATCTGATAATGAAGTTGAAAAGTGCAACAACTTTATACACCAATACAAAATAAATCATTAATCAATTTAAAATGCGTTCAGCTCAAAGCTTATCTAAAATACATGTATATAAATAAAAAAAAGTGACTAGAAAAACTTGTGCTAAGAGGTAAGGAAAAAAGTACTTTTGAAACATATATATTTTTACAATCCTGTTAATACTCGGTCTCGTGAAAGATTAAAAAGAAATTGAAAAATCACTTAAAAGGTGATTTACAAGTTAATGACCTTCAGCCTTCAAACAAATATTCATTTATTTATCCCAACAACCATTTGTATTTTCAAAGTTCAAGCCTCATTGCTTAGTATAAGCAACTGATACATCCATACAACACCACTTCATACAAATATAACTCTCTACTGAATAATAAAAACCCATACGAAAAAAAGGAAAAAGATATATCATACAATTGTAGTTACAAGAGTACACTACATGTAAGTTCCCAATTGAATTACTATTAAAAAAAGCAGGAAATGGTTTCTTACTTCCATATTTTTATCTTCAAGATATCGTCACATATTCGGAAAATATAGTCAGCGTGTTAGTTTATGAGATAGGGTTTTGTGAAAGAGAGAAATTATCATGCACTCAATTTGACGTCATCTGGTGTAAAATGGCGAAATATGGTGCATATTCAAACAATTTGATTAAAAAAATATAAATGGTTTAGTTACAATATTATTGCATTAGCAATGGTTAATTTCCTCAGCTTTATTTCTCATCATATATCAAACCTTCAAAGGAAGCGGGCAGGAGTTTTAAAGGAAGCAGATACGGTTTGGCAATTCATTGGACCTGAGAAATGTCACACTACAGTGTTTGAAGATATCATCATATTAAATAATTGTTCACATACTTAAATTAAAGTTTAAATCATTTACAATTGGCAAAGTATTCATAAAAATATAGGTAGGATTTATTTTTTTGTCGTTGATATTTTCTTGTTTAAATGTTCATCTCAATGTATTGTCAAGAATGACAGATATTGTGTAAAATTGTAATAACACAATTGCGCAGCATGGGTGCAAAGATTAATAATAAATTGAATATTTGTTAATATCGCAATGATGTGAAAGGATACACTTGTATATTCATAGATCTGTGGATTCCCTTATTCTCGTCCTACATTGATTATTGATGGTTTGAAACTGTTCAACTTGGACCTGTCCCCAGTCCTCCCATACACACATCTTCTTGATTTGACTGACACTGTTGTCTGACTTCTTGTTGTCATGGCAAGAAACTACCCTGTTAGAGCCTGTACGATGTAGCTCTACAACCCTCCCATTGTCACCTTTGACTACAGCATCAACATTCAGTACAGTCACTACTTCACCTACTTGGGCAGCCATCCTTTCCTCATGAGACCCTACATTATCTCGAATGTTGACGAGCA
This sequence comes from Strongylocentrotus purpuratus, assembly GCF_000002235.5. Taxonomy (NCBI): domain Eukaryota; kingdom Metazoa; phylum Echinodermata; class Echinoidea; order Camarodonta; family Strongylocentrotidae; genus Strongylocentrotus; species Strongylocentrotus purpuratus. The sequence goes on from NW_022145615.1 coordinate 13,818,139, forward strand.
CAATATGACCATTGGATCTACCAATCCATAAGACATGATCCATCACAAGGAGAGCGCTGACTTTGATGGATGACTGACTCTGAGATGCCAGTATGTTGTGTATGCTTATCACTCGTTGACCGCTGCGCCGTTGTCCACCTAGCCTTCGAGTGTTGGTCCCATGTTGCAGTGCTGCTTTGTTAGCAGCTCTGGATTGATCAACAACTATGGGCAGATCTCCTTGAAGCAGAGCATCTTGACTTGATACGTGCCTATCCTCTTCATTGCTATTTGTTTCACATACAGCTGTAGCACTAGCAAGCTCTTGCTCCTTCTCTCTCTTCTCCTCCCAGCTCCTCACGAGTTCCTGTCTCTTCTCCTGGTACAGAGGAAGGAAAGATCCTGGGACAAGGATGCTCTCCCTGCAGTCCAGGATAGCCAGACACGACCTGGTCTCAGTACTGTACTGATAGACATAGAGTGCACTTGATGTAAAACACCACACGCTACCTTGACTATGCACAATGTCTTCAATTATTCCTTCCATGCCAGCAGCCACCTGAATCTCATCTGGCTCCAGAGTGATGTCATCCAACAAGATGATTCTCAACTTGTTTCCACAACCAACCCAGACTTCTGTTCCATCTGCTTCATCTCTACTGCCTCCTGTCCGTTCTCTTGGTTCGAGGCTGTTTCTTCCTCCTCTCATTTTCCTGGCAGTAGTTTCATCTCTTCGTTCTTCTTGTGTACCATTGCTTTGTGCTGATCTGTTCCATGCGCCATTGGCTCCATTATGGACCACTTCTCCATTCTTCTTCCTGGAGACAGCAACAATGCTGCTACAAGGTAGATTGTGCTTACTAAGTTGCATCCTCGTAACCAGTTTTAGATCATCTGTGGTGTGATGACCACTATCTTTCGTTTCATGACTTAGGATGGTCAAGGCCCCATTGGCTTGACCAACAAACAGCAAAGACTGTTCTTGTCCACTTGGCTGCATAATTAAAAAAAAGAAAAGAAAGGAAATTCATGTTTTCCATGGTAGAAATTTATTTTCTAAAGATGGAATATCTTCTCTTTTATTGTCAACAAGAAGACCCTAAAACCTATATTTATTAAGTTAATAGAATAACGCTTATAATAGATTCAGAAATCATGAAATCAAACTGATTGTATATATACACATGTACAAAACTGAAACATGATTACTTGGAATGTTACTGTGGTGGGTAAATTGCAAGTCTTGCTTATACAACAGGATCAGGTTAAATATATTTGATGAGGTGACATGTATAATTAATACCTCAAGGTTTGTTGTAACATAACGATAAATCAACAGCTTCTAAAACCCTGATAGTTACTGTGTATGATGGGGAGGGGGGAGGTTGTACCCGGCTCTAAAAAAAAGCAACGCTTTCCCTTTTTCCTTTGGACTTTAATGAAAATAGTACATCAAAAAGCACCAACCAATCTTATACTATCCTAAAATGTCTAAAATAAGTCTTAAAATTTTAAGAAATATTACATGATGTAATTGTTTCAAATTACTGTTTTAAATCAACTTTCCGGAAACACGATGTTTTGCTATACATAGTTTAAACAAAAAATCAAAGCTGAGTGAGGCCCAATGACTCAGTGGTAGAGTAATAGCCTCATAACCAGGAGGTCCAGGGTTCGAAACCAATTCGATGCACTAGTGCCCTTTGGTAATTAGGCATTAACCTCATTAACAAGTCCCCAGGAGAGTACATAAAACCGTCGCTTCCCCTTGTTGCTTCCTTTAAGCATTCACATACTCTCTTAGCAGTCAGGTAAAATCAACCAACCGACTTACCTTCTGGAGATAGAGGAGTGAGGTAGGCTGACCAGCCACTCTTGCTTCTACCAGAAGACTTGCATGAGAAGAATGCGATGACGGAAGATGATACATTTGAACAAAGTCACCCTACAAACAACAATTATAGCTCAACTTTATTCTCAGTCAAGAAATTGGCACATACAACAATAGTAATATCGAAATTTTCCACAACTATAACATCAACAAAAATAACAACAACAAAGACAGCATCAGCACCTAAACCTAACCTGGTTCATGCCTGACACGGTTATATATGAGTACATGTAGGCCTACGTGGAATATGTTTGCAAACATGTTTTTGAACAAGGACATCTATTTGAAACCAGAAATCTTGTTTTGTAATTTAAATAAAAATGGACACAAAGTAACGTACATGTATTAGTAGTAAACTGCTTTACGAAAGCAGACTGGTAAGAGTCTGAACAAAATGTGACAAAAATACGAAATTTACTAATTTTGTTGAGAGTTGCAAATGTGGAACTTCAAAGTGGTTAAAACAGTAAGATCATCGGACAACTTTTCCCTTTGCTCCAACACACAAAATGACTAAAATGTAAAATTGTCAAAATTTATGATTCAGAAGTGTCTTTTCTCTTTTGAGGACTTATAATAATATGCAACCTGTAATTTATTTTGAGTATTGCTCTGAGGGTGAAGGCACTTACATGTAGGAGACAACAGAAATTAATCACAAATGAATTTTTCAAACTTATGTTCCCATTTTTTCGATTACATGTATTGTACTTCAAAAAACAGAACCCAATTATTAATTTCAAGATTACAAACTTTTCTTTCTCTAAACAAACCCACTCTTCCATTTTAAGGGGAAAGGTGGGCATTTCGAAATGTCTTTGTCACTGTACAGGATATATTAGATCTGTCTCTCTACAGCTCGTAACCTTGCACATATTCTAGCTTGTACGAATTATGGACAAAATCATGGATTTTTATGACACTTGCTCATGTGACAATTGCTCCCTATCCATTTCCTACACTAAACTGATTCTTAACTTCAACCCGGACCCACACTAAACCTAAACCTATAAGCCTAACTCAAAACCCAATTTAGAAACCAAAGTAGAACCCTAGATATAACCATATACCTTTGATGACGTAAAAGCTGGAGCAAGTGTCGCATGAGCAAATGCTAGGTTACTGAAAACATGACATGAAATCATCAAATAGAATATAAAGCTACATACCCCTGTCCCAACTACAATTTTAGTTCCACAAGGTGTAGCTATGGCAGTTCTGATCATGGGGCATTGGAGTTCATTCAGAAGACTAGATTTATAACAACCATCTTCATCGACTTGAAATGACCTCACTGATGTGCCTCGGCCTGATTCAACTATTAGATGAACAACCTTATCCTGTCAAAGAAAACATATAGGAGAGATGAATTCATATAATAAAAATGAAACATAATTTTTAGAAAATACTTAAGAAAAACTCTTTATATGCCACACAAATAATCTCCTTGAGCCAAATTGTCTAATGCAAGATTAATCTATAACATTGTTATAAGGGGGATTGTCATGGAGTTCATCAAGACTGAATGCACAAAGCAATCATTCCATCACTTGGGGTCTACCGTTTTGTGCAAAATTGCACTTATGTCAAACGTCGACCATGCACAGAGGCAAATAAGACAACAGTAGAGTTAAACCATAATAATTCAAATCCAATTAAATGAATTGGAAATAAAACATTACAGCTGTTTTCCATACAGCTAGATGGCCTGCAGCAGTTGTCGAAGTCTTGATGTCAATTTGTTTCCGCTTAAGGTTCGGCTTGACCGTGTCTTTGAACCAAAGCCGTGGTCGATCAATCCCTCTTTCGCCTGCGGGTAGTTGCGAGAATAGTTTTTGCTTTGGTAACCTTTCAGAGGGCATCCTGATGACATGGCCTGTCCACCGTCCTACATAGATGGTAGGTTGGCAAGCTCTAGTATCTCTTTGTTGGTCACCTTGTCCTTCCATGTGATTCTCATGATTGCTCGGAGTTGTCTCATCATGAATGCGTGAAGTTTGTTTATTGGACTTTTGTGGAGGGTCCAGCTTTCTGTACCGTATAAGAGAGTGGATAGAATGATAGCCGTAGATCTTACACTTCACTCTTGTAGAGACATGATGATTATTCCATAGCCTGGTTCGTAGTCTGCCAAATGCACTGCTGGCCTTTGACATTCGTTTCATCAGCTCAGAGTCGATGCGTCCGCCTTTGGATATAGTCGGGATATAGTGCTGCCGAGGTAGGTGAAGCTATCTAACTGGTGTAGGGCTTTCCCATCCACGAGGATCTCCTCTCGGTGATATGTACCTGATTGGAACAGTACTTCCGTATTTATTATGCTTATTTGTAGACCGAACTTCTTTGATGCTGTTGAAAATACATCTATGACATGTTGATATCTGCTCTGGTGTATGGGCAACAAGACCACTACCTGACATCTGCAAAGAGGAGTTCCCTCACGTGAATATGTGAAGACTTCGTCATAGCTTAGAAGTGTGCGACATTGAGGTCAGCGTCTTGAAGTGATTGTATGTATACACCCTCCTCAAATTCCACAAATGCCTCATCCAGCATCGCCAATAGGAAGATGGAGAATAGCTTAGGGGCCAACACACATCCTTGTTTTACACTGTTACTTTATACAGGGAAGCTATCAGATTTTCGCCTGCTTCCTTGACTTTAGCCATCATACCCGTGTGTAGTGGCTCTATCATTCCGGTGAACTTCTCATGGCATCCATACTGTCGGAGTAGTTGCCATGGACCTGTCCTACCAACAATGTCAAATGCTTTGGTGAAATCTACAAAGATCACATAATAAAGATCGGTTGTGCTCGATACACTTCTCTATAATTTTCTGAGGCAGAAGATCCTGTCTACTGTGCTCCGGTTGTTTTGGAATCCGAATTGTGTCTCTGGCACTATATCCGGTGTTATGTGTGCATTCAATCTGTTTAGAAGGATCCGGGTAAAAGCTTTCTCTGCTATCGACAATAGCCATATTCCGCTGTAGTTTCCTCATTGAGTTCTATCTCATTTTTTGAAGATGGTGACAGTATTAGCGTTTTCCATTCTTGAGTTACAGAGCCTTCTGTTGTTGTTTACTTCCTAGCATACTTGGCACTGTCGACGGGAGTCCTGATCGAATACCGCGGTCCTTGTTAACATGGGCGACGGCTGAACCGGTATGAAGAAATCATAAAGGCTGGTTGCAAAGGTGGGTAAGTACCGGTAGCTCTTGCAAGTTAATAACGGTACCTTCTCGGGAAGCTGGTGTAAGTTCCACACCGGTGCGCCGCGGCGAGGACAGGCCAGGACGGGTATGAACCACTAGACCCTGCAGTGACTGGTCGAAGAATGTCGGGAGTTCCGTATCGTCAATCGCCCTCAATGCTATCACGGTGGCATGTTTTTCTGTTAAGGGGATATCTCACTGAGCGGCGAAATATACGATCGTTGCGAATTTGGATTCGCCAACTTTTCTGACGAATGTTGGTGAAAATCAGGGTTCGCCTCTGTGACATTTAGCGACGATTAGCAACATTTGAGCGAATGTTCGTGATAGTGTTTGCAAAGGGCAGTTCGCCACTATTAGCGACTGTAAGCCCCGACCCCTCCACTCAGTGTTATTTAGGGTACGCATATGCATGTTCCCTCCTTTTGAAAACACTCCCTAAGTCCGGTGTGTAAAGTATTTTTTGTGTATGTACGAGCCGGACTTTGGTGCGTGAAAAGTACCCCTTTACCGGAACTTTTGGTAACACGCATGGTATCCCTACGTTCACGGAGTGGGGGGCCGGGCTGTAAGCAAATGTTAGCGACAGTTTTGGAGAAGATTAGCAACTATTTTTCAATCCTTTGCCACTATTTGTGAATGTTTGGGACCTTTTGCTAACTCCTGATACTCAATGGGTCGATTTTTTTTTATAGGAACCATATGGTACCGTGGTCGCTAGCATTGACGAATCAAAAAGAACTTTAGCGATACCGTCTTACAACCGTTTACAAAGGCTTACGACTGTTTGCCGTGAAAAAAAAGAAATTTGCAAAGAATAATTTTTGCGACAATGAAAACTTTGCAAACTTTCTTGTAACCTTTCACGAACTTTTTGCAATAGCGACCACGTTACCATATGGTTCCTTTATAAAATCGACCCATTGAGTACCAGTAGTTAGCAAAAGGTCTCAAACGTTCACAAATAGTGGCAAAGGATTGGCAAATAGTTGCTAATCTTCGCAAAAGTTGTCGCTAACATTTGTTTACAGTCGCTGATAGTCGCCAACTGCCTTTCGCAAACACTTTCGGAGACATTCGCTCAAATGTTGCTAATTGTCGCTAAACGTCACTTAATGTCGCTGATTTTCGCCAACATTCGTCAGAAAAGTTGGCGAATCCAAATTCGCAACGTTCGCAAGCATTCGCTGCTCAGTGAGATAGGCCCTTTAACCACTATTTGTCAACGTTTGAGACTTTTTGCTAACTCATGGTACTCACTGGGTCGATTTTATAAAGGAATCATATGGTAACGTGGTCGCTAGCATTGGGGAAACATAGAGAACTGGCGCTAAAGGGCCTATCTCACTGAGCAGCGAATGCTTGCGAACGTTGCGAATTTGGATTCGCCAACTTTTCTGACGAATGTTGGCGAAAATCAGCGACTTTAAGTGACGTTTAGCGACAATTAGCAACATTTGAGCGAATGTCTCCGAAAGTGTTTGCGAAAGGCAGTTGGCGACTATTAGCGACTGTAAACAAAATGTTAGCGACAACTTTTGCGAAGATTAGCAACTATTTGCCAATCCTTTGCCACTATTTGTGAACGTTTGAGACCTTTTGCTAACTACTGGTACTCAATGGGTCGATTTTATAACGGAACCATATGGTAACGTGGTCGCTAGCTTTGGCGAAACACAGAGAACTGACGAAAACAAAGAGCAAAACCGTTTAACAACCGTTCGCAAAGGCTTACGACTGTTTTGCAAACGCTAACGACTGTTTTGCAAACGCCTGCAACTGTTTGCGGAAAAATAAATTCGCAAAGAAATTTTGAACATGTTCAAAATTTCTTTGCGACAAGAAAAACTGTTTACAACAAAGAAAACTGTTTGCGATCTTTCTTGCAACCTTTTACAACATTTTACAAACAAAAGGTTGCAAGAAAGATCGCAAACAGTTTTCTTTGTTGTAAACAGTTTTTCTTGTCGCAAAGAAATTTTGAACATGTTCAAAATTTCTTTGCGAATTTATTTTTCCGCAAACGTTTGCAAACAGTTGTAAGCGTTTGCAAAACAGTCGTTAGCGTTTGCAAAACAGTCGTAAGCCTTTGCAAACGGTTGTTAAACGGTTTTGCTCTTTGTTTTCGTCAGTTCTCTGTGTTTCGCCAAAGCTAGCGACCCCGTTACCATATGGTTCCGTTATAAAATCGACCCATTGAGTACCAGTAGTTAGCAAGAGGTCTCAAACGTTCACAAACAGTGGCAAAGGATTGGCAAATAGTTGCTAATCTTCGCAAAAGTTGTCGCTAACATTTGTTTACAGTCGCTAATAGTCGCCAACTGCCTTTCGCAAACACTTTCGGAGACATTCGCTCAAATGTTGCTAATTGTCGCTAAACGTCACTTAATGTCGCTGATTTTCGCCAACATTCGTCAGAAAAGTTGGCGAATCCAAATTCGCAACGTTCGCAAGCATTCGCTGCTCAGTGAGATAGGCCCTGAAGCATTCGCCGCTCACGGCGCTCAGTGAGATACCCATTTGAAGGGTTTGCTCCGTGATGGCCCGGTCTCATTATAACGTATAGCAGTATTACGTATGCCGACGTATGTAAAGTTCACTAACGCTAGTGCACGTTTACATAAGTTAGGGGTAGGTTTGGTTTAAGTTGTATACGTTAAAAGCACGATGGTATAAGCTGGCATACGTTGTTGTACGCAGAGGCCGAAATAAATGTTAGTGCATGCTCACAATTTTTGTGCGTATGCCGACGTCCTCTTCATAGGTTAGGCTTACGTTAGGCATACGCTACACATCAGCTAGATACCCGTTAAATACGTTAGAGGTAGATAACTCATACGTCAACATAAGTTGGCATGAAGGTATACCGTATAGCCAACTTATTGATAACCTATGAGTAACTTACTTCTAGCCTATATCTAACCTATATCTGACGTATCTGCAACGCATATTGACGTATTCAGACGTATTCGACGTATGTCTGACGACGGAGTAACTTAATGAACGTGTTTCCAGCGTATAACTGGCGTAGTATAGGCGTTTTGCACAATGTAAGCATGTAATGAACGCGGTTCTGTAGAGATCAGCGCCGTATTTATGCAGAACATCACGTGATCTTCGGCAACACGCCGAGCGCGCTGCGCATAGTTTTCTCATAAGCCATACGCTGTGATTCGCTGCCATACGCTGTCATAAGTTAGTGATAGGTTACTAATAGGTTAGACATACGATATGTATACGTTCAATACGTTATGCATACGCCCAAATTATTCATGCTGCAGAATTGTTGATGTTTTTTGGGGGGCGTATGCCGACGTGTTGACATTATTTCATGATTTTGTGTATGCGCTAGCTATAAGGCTCTCTAAAACGTCATAGTGTGACCGGGCCATTAAAGGGGGTATCAAGGGGCTGTTAACGTTTTGAAAGATAAATCAAGAATCATCAAGTTTCTAATAGGCAGTCTACAATTGGTCTCTGGTAGAAAGTGTTATATATGGTTTAGAGTGGCAGTGCGCCCTCTTGTGTTATGTACGGACTTGACAACCAGAATGAAGATTACTAGAATAAAGCACTAACCAGTTGAAGTTGTAAACTTTAAACAGACTTTATTGCCTATTATGTAGAGTCAAACAAAAGCATAAAACATGGTGTCAGAAGTGTAGTGACCATGGACTCATTCCTGAAATCGGCGTACAGCCAGGAAGAATGATTTACAGAGTCGAACTGTTCACGTTCCGAGCAAGTTTGCAGCAACCGAGTACACGCGAAGTCGTCGTACAGTGGACAGATTAGCGAATGGTTCGTAGCATAGCATCCATAAACGCGACGTCGTTGAGCAGCGGTGAATATGACTTATGAACATTGTCGCAATAGACTTGACTCGTCAGTCGATGTACTGTGAACTATCAATAATAATTACGATGTTTAGTTATTTTGGTTGTTTTACGTGTGCATTGTTTGGAATGAAATGGTGTGGATTTATGGAAAGAGTGCATTAATATCAGAATTAATACTCGATAAGTCCAATCAGTCTGGTTCATTCATTCAGTGGGTTTAGCAGTATAGTTTACTCCGTATTAGAATTTGCTGATTTGTTACTGTAAGTGTAATTGTATAGGCGGTAGAGATAACCATGTCTAACACTGAGGCAGTACAAGATCCTCCCCAGAGGGGAAGTGAAGAGTCAGAAGGAGTAAATGAAACTGGGACTAACCAGGGTCAGGTCTTGAGTGATAACAATACTGATAATGATAGTGTTAGGACCAGAAATAGGCCGGGCAGTACAAGTAGAACAAATGTGCCACTCCCAAGACCTCTTTCGGTAAAAGGGGATATGAAGAAAAACTGGGGTATTTTCACCCAGATGTGGGACAGTTATGAGGTCATAACTGGGTTAGAACACGAAAGTAATAAAATTCGTGTGGCACATTTCATAACGGCACTAGGAACTGATGCATTGGAGATTCAACAAGGCCTCCCTTTCAGAAATGAGGAGGAAAGAAAGAGTTATAAATGCATAAGAAAACTCTGGTCTGAATATTGTGTCGGGCAAACAAACATTACTTTTGAAAGATATCAGTTCAATAAGTGTGTTCAGAATACTGATGAGTCAGTTGAGAATTATTATGTGAGGTTAAGGTCTCTTGCAAGTACTTGTGAGTTTGGTACTCTAACTGATGACCTCATCAGAGATCGAATCGTTCTAGGGATTAGAGACGATAATACAAGAAAACGTCTTTTGCAAGAGCCAAATCTTACTCTGTCTAGTTGTTTGGATATCTGCAGAGCTATGGAGTCATCCAAAGCTCAGAGCAAAGCCATGCAGGAACCAGTATCTGCCTATGCAGTGTCCCATAAACCAAAGGTTTGGAAGCATAGTGGGGGTAAGGGCAAGAAGCTAGCTCCTAAATTGATTAATTGTGGTTTCTGTGGTAAGCAGCATGAAAAAGACAAATCAAAATGCCCAGCTTATGGCCAAAAGTGTAAGCTGTGCAAAAGAGAAAATCATTTCGCTGTGAAATGTAGACAGAATAAGAACAAGGCTCACAGAGTAGAGACAATTGAAGAGGATGAAGATTCTGAACAAGAGTGTGTATATGTTTCTCTGATAGGCACAGATGAAGCATTTCAGGTATCTGCTGATAGTAAGAGTCCAAATTATCAGAAAAAGATCATTGCAAAGTTTAGAATCAATGACGAAGACGAGATTGGTATGCAGGTTGATTGTGGAGCGACATGTAATGTTATCCATCTAGAAGATGTTCCATCTGGGACAGAGTTAACTAGTACAAATCAGGTTCTGATTGTGTATGGTCAAGGAACAGTACCAGTTGCAGGGAAATGCAAGTTGCATCTTAGGAATGTAAAGAATAACAAGAGGTACTTAGTTCCATTTGTTGTTGTGAAGGGCGAAGTCACAAGACCACTGTTGGGAGCTAGTACAGGCCAGCAGATGAAGTTGATCAAAGTACAGTATGAAAATATTGAAGTTGTTCATGCAGTAGCTAATGATGATATTCTGATCCCATACAAGGATGTATTTACAGGGTTGGGTAACATGCCAGGAGTAGTTCATTTGACCTTAGAGGCTGAGGCAAAGCCAGTAGTGATGCCCCCTAGAAGGGTCCCTCTTTCAATTAAAGAAGATTTGAAAGAAGAGTTGTGTAGGCTTGAAAAGCTGCAGGTGATTGAGAAGGTAGAAGATCCTAGTGATTGGGTATCTAGTCTTGTAGTAGCTAGGAAACCAAGTGGTAAATTGAGAGTATGCATTGATCCGCAACATCTTAATAGGTCGTTGAAGCGTGAGCATTACCCATTGTCAACGATTGATGATGTCCTACCACAGTTAGCGAATGTGAAAGTTTTCAGCAAGGCCGACTTGAAGGAAGGTTTTCTACAGTGTAAGTTGGACGCAGAATCATCCAAGCTTACAACATTTCAGACACCTTGGGGTAGATATAGGTTTCTTCGCTTACCCTTTGGTCTATCACCTTCGCCTGAGCTCTTCCAGAAGCGCCTAGATCAGTGCCTTGAAGGCCTACCAGGAGTATTCGTCATAGCAGATGACATTCTCATAACTGGACAGGGTGAGACACATGCAGAGGCCTGCATAGACCATGATCGTAACATGACTAGTTTCCTTCGCCGATGTCGCGAGCGAGACATCAAGCTGAATTCTAGCAAGCTTGAGTACAAATGTAAGGAGGTGCAGTTCATTGGTCACCGACTGACCAAGGAAGGTGTTCGGCCCGATCCTAGCAAAGTCGCAGCTCTCGTTGACATGCCACAGCCAGTAGATATACCTGGAATCCAGCGATTTGTGGGAATGGTTCAATACTTAGCAAAGTTCTTGCCATCATTGTCGGGGCTCAGCGAACCGTTACGTAGGTTGACCCACAAGGACACTCCCTGGAACTGGGGAGAAGAACAGTCTAGAGCGTTCATCGCGATCAAAGGACTTGTTACAGAAGCACCGGTTCTCCGATACTTTGATCAGCAGTTGCCGGTAGAGGGTCAAGGTGATGCCTCACAAAAGGGCCTGGGTTTCGTGTTGACTCAGAATGACCAACCGGTGACATACTCAAGTAGAGCGTTGACTGAGGCCGAAACTAGATATTCTCAGATCGAGAAGGAACTTCTTGCGCAAGTTTTCGGACTTGAACGAAACCATCAGTACGTGTACGGTAGAAAGGTGATCCTTTGGACAGACCACAAACCGCTAGTGACAATAACGCGTAAACCGTTGGCTTCTACACCAAAGAGACTGCAAAGATTACTATTGCGAATGCAACAGTACAATGTAGAGATCTTCTACAAGCCGGGTAGAGAGATGTACCTAGCAGACACCCTGTCGCGAGCATACTTACCGAACTCCGAGCAATCGCCGATAGAGAAAGAAGTTGAAAGCATTCACATGCTTGAGGACATAGCGGTGTCGCAGAAGACGTTAGCGCTCATCAGGATTGAAACGCAACAGGATGAAAGCCTACAAGCGGTAAAGGGACTGATCCTTGAGGGGTGGCCCGAAGACAAGTCTCGTCTGCCACCTGGGACTTCTCCATACTTTGACATCCGTGATGAACTAACGTATGATGAGGGTATAATCTTCCGCGGACAGCGGTGTGTAATTCCTGTCAAAGTGAGACCTCGTGTGAAACAGCGACTTCATAGCGCACACACAGGAATACAGGCCACACTCGCAAGGGCCAGAGAATGTGTATTTTGGCCAGGGATGACAAGCGATCTTACAGACTATCTCTCACACTGTGAAGTCTGTGCAACCTTTGCTCCGAAGCAAAGAAGTGAACCTCTGATCAATCATGACTTGCCGAAACGTCCGTGGCAGAAACTCGGTATAGACTTATTCGAGTTGAACAACAAGAACTATGTTTGTGTTGTGGACTATTTCTCAGACTACTTCGAAGTTCTTCCTCTGCCACACAAGAAAGATACCAGAGCAGTCGTCAGGCGACTAAAGAGCATTTTCGCATGTCACGGTATCCCAGAAACCATTATGTCGGACAATGGTCCCCCATTTAACTCTCAAGATTTCGCGACCTTCATGCAGGAGTATGAGATTGAGCACATCACGAGTTCCCCATATTATCCCAAGAGCAATGGGAAAGCGGAGAGTGCCGTCAAGATTGCGAAGGGTCTCTTACGTAAGACAACTGAAGCTCAAGAAGATTTTCAGCTAGCTCTTCTAAATTGGCGTAACACACCCACAGCAGGACTTGATAGCTCGCCAGCTCAACGCCTGTATGGTCGTCGCACTCGCACTCTTGTACCAACCGCGTCCAAGCTTCTGATTCCACGCACACAAAATAGAGTTGTCGCAAAGAAAGCGGAAAAGCAGAAGAAGCAAAAGCAGTACTACGATAAGAGCACGAAAGAGCTACCACCATTGAAACGCGGAGATATTGTTCGTGTTCAGCCGCAGTCTAACGCACAGAGTAAGCGATGGCACAAAGCGAGAGTAGAGAAACAAGTTGATTCCAGATCATATCTAGTCAGGTCAGAGAATGGCAATATAGTTCGACGAAACAGGAAGCACTTGCGCACATGTAGTAGCACATTCAGTGACCAGTCAGATATATTCTCCACGCCTACTAGCGTAACTCGCGAACAACCAGAGCCATCAACATCCGAAGCGAAGCGTAGCGACACAAATTCACCAGATCACGTAGCGAAGTCTCCTCGTCGCGAAGCAAATAATGATATTCGCGAACCCCAGCTCGCTGAAGAGACTCAAGAACCACCAAGACCAGCTCGCCGTAGTACCAGAGCTCGCCATCCACCAGCTCACATGAAAGATTTTGTTGTTTATCATTAAATAAACATTATGTGTAACTACTTTATATAGATGTAGACAGACAACTATATATTTGTTTCATTAAGAGAAAGTTAATTGTTTATACAGGAAAGTCACCTGTTAATTAACAAGAAAGAAAGTTAGTATGTTGTTTATATTGATTGGTTGATGTTGTTTAGACAAATCAAAACAAAAGTATTTGATTTTGGATCTATTTGAAATTTGATGAAGATGATACATAATCTAAGCCAGTGTTCCAAAGGACTAATCGAGAGAAAACAGAATTTAAGCTCATATGTATTGTCTCAAAAGAACAACAAAACCACTCAAGTGTAATTATGCATCCATGCTGAAGTTGATTTATTATGATACTATTTCTATAAACACAGATATTTCCAGAGGATTTATAATTAGATTTATGTGTACTGACATGGGCATTCATATATGCATTTCAGGCCGACAAACTAATATACAGGTATTAACTTCTTAAAGAAGGAAGGATGTTATATATGGTTTAGAGTGGCAGTGCGCCCTCTTGTGTTATGTACGGACTTGACAACCAGAATGAAGATTACTAGAATAAAGCACTAACCAGTTGAAGTTGTAAACTTTAAACAGACTTTATTGCCTATTATGTAGAGTCAAACAAAAGCATAAAACAGAAAGAATGCTTGCATGGCCTATCAATCCTAAGATGGGGGGAAATATGTCACATTCGCATTCGAATAGTTTAACAACCTATATGTGGTGCAATGTTGTCAATCAGTCAATCACACTGTAACGTTCACATGTTTACACTCTTGGATACATCTTCCACATAGATGTAGAGAGAATTATTTAAGATCATCTGAAATTTTGGGCATTTTCAAATGAACAAACCCTGATTATTACTGACACATTGGCTACTGGTTACGCATATCGATAGGATAGTTTATAAGAACAACGTTCGATAATGATTCTATCTAGAAAACGGGTCTTGGAAATTCTCCCTCTCTGCCATTAACAAGTTATATGTTGTTATCACATCTTAAACTAATTGATGTGTAATTAATTATGGCTAGTCTAAAGTTCTTACCTCATCCTGTGACCCTTGACTGAATGCCAAAGAAACCCCTTCTTCTTCTTCTACCTCGACCACTCTTCTGAGACACAAGAAGCTTGGTTCTGATAAGAGCTGGAGAGTGGTTTCACCATGGGGTCTTTCTCCAGGTTTATTTTGCCAGCAGGATTCCATCAATGCACCCAAGGCAGGGAAGACTTGTTTAGGGGGCATCGTATACTCATGGAAGTTGAAAGTTGGTTTGCGACCCTCGTTGACGGCCAGCTCAATCTCAATGCGACTGTGTTGATCATAGTAGGGAACCAAGCCGGTCATCAGATGATATAGAAACATCCCGTAAGAAAACCAATCCACCTGGTCAAATAACATCACCATTAGAACATTAACTCTAAATGATTTTTTAAAATCATGCATGATCTCCCTTAAAACTGACTCTTATGTGACAGTGCCATACAAATGGGTAAATTTAATTTCTCAACATTTGGATTTCCAATGAGTGGAAGCTATAGTGTATTTGGAGCAAAAAAAAGGGTTTTACAATAATATTTTAAAAATTATTAACTTCTCACGATTAATGACAAAAAGGTAATAATTTTAGAACTATGTTCGGGCAGTTGTAGGTGAAACTTTTTTTTTCCACCTGCTTGGATAATATCACTGGATGATTCTGATTCCTATTTTACAACTCAAAATCATATGATACGATTACAAATGATATAATACAAGAGATTGATAATATAAAGTCAAATACATGAAAAAACAAAGCGAATCTAATAAAAAGAAAAAGCAAATATTGCAAAATAGTAAACATCCCTGTATAAAAGGTTTTCAAACTTCGAAAGTTTTAAAGTCTATCTGCACTAGTTTGACAAGGAGGGATTAGACCGCACTGCATGGTTACTGGCAGGTGGAATCATGAAATCAGCTCTCAATTAACTTAAGAAAAAGGGGACGATGGGGGACCGACGGGTATCTCTTAGGCATTGTTGGCTGTATAGAGGGTGCAAGTAGCTACAAGTAGTGCAGTCCCGCTTAAAAGAATAGATTAGCTATAACAAAAAATTCCATATGATCAGAATCCCTTGAAATGTGATTGAGATTTAATTTGAGCTTAATTGCTAACATTCAATACTAACAAAAAAGGATTGTGGTGTCAAGATTGGAACATCATAACATTTATGAATTAACAGCTGGTACAGAGAGACCTATGTGCATGTACAATATACTGATAATGATAAGTGATCCTAGTACTTACCTTCTCATCAAACGTCTTGCCCTGCAGGATCTCTGGTGCACAGAACCCTGGTGTACCTGCCATTCCCATCGCTCCCATCAAGTCATACTTCTTAGATATACCATAGTCTATCAGCTTGATATTCACATCTTCATTGACATCAGATGAGAAAAGCAAGATATTGTCTGTCTTCAGATCGCAGTAGATGATGTCTTTTCTGTGTAGGTACCCTACGGCTGATGCAACCTGTAGGCTGATCTTGTACGTCAGCATTCTACTTAGAACAGGTTCCAGTACAATGTTCCTCTTCACAAAGTGTGGCCTTGCAGACTGGTGCTCAGCAAACAGGTAGCTTCGGAGATCACCAAGAGGTGCATAGTCCATTGCAAAGCAGAGGTGTCTGATGGACACACCGACAAGATTGACGATGTATGGATGATCGAGTTTAGCCATGATTGCAACCTCGTTTCTCAGCTTATGGAAACTCTCCATCAACATGGCTGCCTCTAAAGAGTCATTCTCCGTTGAAGTGGATTCTCCCGTCCTGTTCGACGTAGAGGAAGATGTAGATGCACATGATGCATACCCTTCACTAGCAGAAGAGAACATCCGATTCTTTAAGAGTCGTGATGGAAGCATGGTCTTGGCTGCTACAGTCTCTCCACGGAACTTTGCCCTGAATACTTCGCCAAAGCCACCCTGTCCTAGAGATTGCCCTGACACCATGTGCAGCGTGAAGTCTTCCTGCTTGAAATGCCTGATGCTAAGGTCTTTCATGAACATGTCAGGTATAAGAACGGAAATTGTGATGGGCTTCTCCTTGGAGTTGGCACATGCAGTAATGTGAGTCTCACCACGGACATATGTCTGTGCCAGTTCCTCTACTGTGTAGCAATGAGGTAAATCCTCTGTCACAGGTTCAAAATCATCAGGTCCATGAATTACACAGATTGGGCAAGGAACCAGTCTCTGGACCTTCGGCTGAATGCTTTCATGGATTGATGTACACAAACCTAGGGAAAATAAAAAGCTGCTGTCAACTGATGCATGAAATTGACCATACATATTGTTTTATATGATAGTAAATTAGCCATTAATAATTATGTTAATGCATGTGTATACCATTATAACATTGTCATAGTTTTACCCCATTATTCTCTTACTCCACTTACTCCGTCTATCACTAACCTAGACACTAATATAATATATGACACACCCCATCTATATGACTCACCTGGATACCAGTCCTTGATAAGACCCTCTATCTGGTCCACCACGCATCCCATGGCAGAGAAGTGGCCCTCTTGGCAGCTGATGAGGATGTCCACTCCTGGAGACTTGTCAGTTGAAGGAAAGACCATTGAGCGCACCAGGATCTGTCCAGTATTGTGCCTGAAGAATATTCCTTCCCTCCAGTAGATAGACTCTGTCTGGTGGAAGCTGATGGCCTCCGAGATGCTGCTCTTCCTTTGAAATGGAAACATTTCATCATCTGTTAACCTTTTCAGGACAAGATTTATTCATAGGTCTAAATTGATGAAATATTGTTGTTGTAATCGGCAACAATAATATTTCTCTTTCATTGCTACATTGTTGAAAATGAAATTCAATGTCTCCAAAAACAATTTACATGGGGCGAAAATGTTGTCGAAAAGTTAAAAATATGGCTAATTTTGATCGAATTTTTCAAATTTCAAATTTCTAAACGTGTTGCCCGTTTTAAAACCTATTTTCCTTCTAAAAATTCCTGGCATCAAACACAATATAGCCATGAATAAAAAAATTGTCAATCAGAAATCTTTGCCCTTTGTACTTATGCATTTGGCTTTTTAGGGTTCTGAATGAAAAGTTATACTGCTAAACCACGAACTGTGTCATGATTGTCGGAAAAGGGTTCAAAAGTCTGTAATCTATGTGCAGAAAAACTTTAGTGTACACATACCAAGATGAACATCTAATAAGCAGTTTGTACAAAAAATGTGAGGAATTAAGATTGATCAGCTTTGCATCACAAATCCAAAACTATTCAGGCAAAGGATTAGGTTAATTGTTCCTATCTGTACAACACGTTTGCTTTTCATTTTTGACTTGATCATTTCAAATCTTGTGCATCCTTTGTAAAAAAAAAAGCTTATGAGTTTAAGCAGAAATACTCTAACTACCCAAACACAACTTTGTATTAATAAGACTTTTATAGTAGCTGTGATAAGAGGGGAGCAGGTCAACTTGAAATATAAAATTATTCCCAAAATTCGGATCATGACATATAGTCACTTAAATTACCTTATCCCAGTAAGAAATGAATCTCATTTTAATTTCTCATGGATCACTTCCCATTGTTTATTATTATGAGACGGTTCTAACCTCTTTGAAGAGCCGAGATTTCTCTCGTTTCCTGCTGAACTAATCTTCTTCTTCTTATCACGCATCTGAAGATCAGCAATAAGACGTGACACCAGTCTGATCCAGAATCCTGGAGGTAGATAGGGCATCTTGTAAATCCTCCTCAGATAGTGGAATGGTGCATCGTCGGTGTTGTGCGGTGACAGCATCACACCAGGGTTGTCACGAGGGAGGCGGGCAGGTACCAAATACCTTGATGTTTATGATAACAATACAACTGTGAATGGATTCCATGCATAGATATATCATTTCAGGTTTTTTTTAGTCACTTTCTCATGGCTCTATGCTGTATCAGTCATCTATTTGTAGCTATTCCATTGTGAAATTCGAATCCAGTCGATTTTAGCTGAAGACTTTTCCAGATATGGAGCAGTAAATCATAAAGTGCTATACGCTTCACACTTTTTTTTGTCTGTGCCGGTTATATATCTGAATGAGCTTTAAACCCTTTTTTTTAACGCAGACAAATAGTTAAACTACTCTTACGTTTATTGTCTTACTTCCTTAAAACCAGGATAATGAAAGTTAGAATATATTGTAATTTTAACAAGCAAATCAGTGGATGGTAAATATATATTGAACGTGAAAAGGCCTGTTTTCAAATAATGTAAAAGGTAAATCTATTAGTTGACCCGAAGAAATATTATGCTCCGGTTACTATCGAAGAGCTAATTGAACTCAGTACTGGAAAGTTTACTATTCATATATACACTATACTTGAGAGGTCAGATTCCTGTTCAAAAGCTTACTATGTCTTACCAGTGATGTGAGATTGGAACCACAATCTCAAAGCGAGCTAAGAGTTGAAGATACTGCTCAAACTTATCCTCTTCAATGGAACTCTTCTTACTCAGCTCTCTAAGGGTCTCTACGTGGACTTTGCCTCCTTTAAGACTCCCTATGGGTAGTGCAGTAACCCTCTGCAACGTACAGGCTAGCCATACTGGATCAATGAAGTAGAGGTCATTCAAACCATTCAGGTGATCAGTGAAGTGGACGATGCTACCAATCTCATGCAGGAAAAGGATTGCTGATGGACAAATAAAAGAAGTATGTATTTTATGTCAGTTGAATAATAAGCAATTTTGGAAGACACATACATACACATTTACATGTTTTGGTGTATATTTAGGACTGGTATGTACACATCAACATGTTTACATGTTCAAGGATACATGTATGTAGGAATATTACATCCCGAGGACGATATGAAAATTGACCGCATAACGAGGACCCAAATAAACTAACAAGAAAGGGCCTCCAATTTTTAACAATTTACAGTGTTCTCAAAACGAGGACGTCCTTGTTTTTCAAGTGGTTGCCAAAGTGACGGTAAAGTTCTTTTGAGTGTTCTCGGTACCCATACACACACTCATGCACACACCCTTGCACCCATCATGCAGTCATACTATACATACAGAGGCAACCTCCACAGAAAGATAACATTATATTTGGCATGGATGGGAATCCAGTACTGCTGCAAATGTATATTGTTTGGAGTATACATGTATTATAAATAATCCGTATGTGTGCCAAATGTCAACTGTGGCAGTCCAGTGTGTGTTCCATTGGTCAACCAATGCTGATAAAGAGTTAACCTAGCTGCTAACATTGGCCGGACAGCCTGTTACAGTTCTAGATTGACTTGTATTAAACCCATTCAGAACAGTCAAACCCGCTACAATGATTACTTTGATAGAAATGCAGATGTGTGGACCCCAACTACACCTGGGAGTCTTTCATAAAGACAAATTTCAACTTTAGTTGGACTTGAAATATGGAAGACCGTTTATACTACTGTTGCTCTCACCGTTTCTAGCACTGTGTGGTATCTATTGGGATGTGCAAATTTTGGTCACAAATCTAGATAATTAATTTTTGGATAGTTTATTATTCAAGAGAAAATATACTCATAATTTTACATCTGGTTCAAGACTTTTTAGGGGCATAAATTTCCTACCATATAGTATAAGTCCAAATCTGATGTAGAACTTCTATTTTAATGAGTTTTTTCTTCAACAATGAACTATCAATCTTTGTTTTTATGAACACTCCCATTTGCATAGGCTACCAATCAATACACAAGAGAAGAAGTACATTATACAATATGAGAAGGCATACATGTACATTCCTTCATTTGAGTAGCACTTCATGGGGCTAAAATCATGATAAATGAATTGAAAACACACTTTAGAGAATCCAGCACGATGATAGATTTTCAAAATTAAATGACGAAAAGAGATCTACCCACCTTCATCTTCGAATAAGTTGTCAGAAAAAATTCCTTAAAGAATCCACTTCCATTAAACATTTTTTTACAATCAAATGTGGAAAAAGAGATCCCCCAAATCTTCTAAAAGTTGTAACATGAAAGTAATATCGAGTTACCTTCCTGTAATTCAATGGGTGTTCGTAGTCCACTGTCAGGTATGAGTTTTACTATATCATCAGCTAGCTCAGTCTTGGTCATGATCGGCAGAATAGGAGGATCAGCTTTCTGACGCACTTCAACCTCCTCCGAGATACGCTTCTTCAGATTGAAGTATGGCTGGGGAACCTGGACCGTAAAAACATTCAGTTCTTTTCATAAAACACACTTTCATGCAGAAGAATCCAACTTCAACAGCAACAAAAGTCTTGCTATAATACCATTAAAGCGGTCAATAGCCACAGAGTGATACAATTTTGTCATTGCATTCAATCAATTGCATTCAAACTAATGCATTGAAACAAACGCAGATATTGGTTCACAAGCAAGTTTTGTCTGTTTAATCATATTTGTACCTGTACATTGTTTTATGTATTGCTTTCTTTGTGTAACACATCATAATTATATGACAGTCTATGTTCACATACTACTAAATGCCTATAAATCTTAAATGTACTGAATGTATGTACGTAGTGGACAGTAGAGTCCCGATCTAGCTAGCATCAACCTTTCCATCCATCTCTATCAAAATATTTACAAAGGCATAATCCACACATTATGTATTGACTGGTTTAATCTATATTTAGGTGGTAGACAGATTTTTGTTGGCCATGTCAGACAATGCTTTTGATTGGAATGCACAGCATCTATAAGATTTAGGATATGAGTCCTTAATCTGTGTAAAAGATCGAATGGATAATTAATGTAATAAAATGATGACGTAGATCCTAATCAAATGATTGGTTGAAAGCATACATGTGACCATGCATTTATTTAGCCTAACGCGAAATTTGGATAACTACCGGTCATTATCCATTGGTAATGACCGGTCATTGGCGATCACGTTTTGCGATCGTAACCATTGAGATTTATCGTTTTACTTTTACTCGCGAAAATGGCTGCCGCGGAATTTAAACCGCACAGATCAGTCATAGTCAGATGTAGACCTAGAATTAGTAATGTACGAACTTTGAGATGAGGGTGATTTATCAAATTACAAGGATCCACGTCATAATTTTATAAAACAAATAATACACAGCTTTTTGTTCGGGCATTAGTAAAATTACCCACACTCGGTACCTTTGAAACAGTCGAAACACCCTCGGCTATCGCCTCGGGCGTGTTAGAATGTTTCAAAGGTACCTTGTGTGGGTAATTCTTACTAATGCCCTCACTGCAGTGCATTATTTGTATATTACGATAATGGAACTTTACCTTTCTCCCAATAAGCCTCTCCACATATGCAGGTCTCGTATGACGGAACTCCATCTTCATAGCAGTCTCATAGATGACCCGTCTCAGCTCAGCCATGCCACTGTTCTTACTTCCTCTAGCATCTACCTCAACTGTCCCTGCAACCGATGGGAATCCTGGTCCAACATTCAGCATCTCATCAAGCTGACTCCTTAGGTCAATCATATCAACAGGAGAATTCTGAACCACATCATGATAGTCCGGCAGCCAAACCCGGATTTGGGGCCTAACCTTGTTTTGGTGAAATAAGTTTTTTTTTTCATGGATTCTGATTGTCTAGGTATCCACTGTGAACAAGCAAAAAACTGGAGCTCTGTCAACCTTGAGCAATTTGAGATATAAGCAAAAACAAAATGGCCGCCAAAATGGCGTTTTCTGCTCTAAAAATATGTGAAAATGTATACTTTGTCATGTTTTATTTCTACATTTAGAACCCTTTTCTGATTTCTTTTACCAGATATGATCTATATTTTGATAATTCTAAATATTATTTTAGATGGCAGAGCCCAATTTATACATTATTGATACAGGGTGATTCATAAAAAAGTGTACAAGAGATTGGCTGTTTGCGATTTCTACTTCGATAACAAGCAATCAATGTATACACACTCTGGCAACATATTTTGTGATGTATATAATCTGCATTTTAATTGAAGCTAATTGATGTCACCTATCATCATATCGCCTTTAGCAATTTGTGATTATAAGCAAAAACAAAATGGCCGCCAAAATGACGTTTTCTGCTTTAAGAATATGTGAAAATGTATACTTTGTCATGTTTTATTGCTGCATTAAGAACGCTTTTCTGATTCTATTTAACCAGATAATTATGATATATATGATATATATTTTGATAATTCTAAACGTGGTTTTAGATGGCAGAGCAATTTATACATTTATACAGGGTGATTCATAAAAAAAAAGTGTACAAGAGATTGGCTGTTTGCGATTTTTACTTCGATAACAAGCAATCAATGTATGTACATATACGCTGCATTTTAATTAAAGCTAATTGATGTAGCCTATCATCTCAAAGCAAATGTATTTGTAGAGATACCCTGTTGAACATACACACACATATATGATGAACTGCTACGATTCAAGAAGTGTGCAGCTGTAGAGGCAGGGAAAACACTGAACTGACAGCACTATCAAGTGCTGAAGATGGTCTTGTTCAGATCATAGTTGACAACTTCCCGTGCAGTTCTCATGACCCAGCCAGATACAAGCATGTACCATGATGATCAGCAAGAGATTTCACAACTGAAGAAGGCTGAGATGTCTAGAGATATTGACTACAAGCTTGACATCATGAGATACAATAGTCTAAGAAAACCAGATATGCCACCTGTCCACCTGTCAAGAACCAAGTTCCACCACTTAGTGTTCTCGCTCATATGGTTTCTAGACAGAGACCTAATGAATGTGACCACAGGTTCTTGACAGATGTTGTGCAGCGTGATAACTGTCCTGAATTCAATGGATATAATACGCATTTTTGTGTCGCAATCAAGGGGAAGCCACACAACCGAAAAAATAAAGCAGCGTATCTATCGTTGATTGATATGCCACCAGCACATCCAGACATAATAATGACAGCCATGAGCAAATCACCGCAGTTAAACAGAGAAAACTGGTCAATGTTTCACTGTCTTCACTGCAGATCAACAACTGTACAGGGTTGCAGTAGAGGTACAACCTGATCAAACCAGTACTGATAATGATGCTCTATGTACGGGCTGAACGAGAATTAAAGTGATTGGCCTCTACACCTGGAGGCAGTGAGGCTTATGATGCTTTGCGTCGGGACATGTAAACTACGCGCGATATCGGTTATTCTACCTTCGACGCATGGAAGCCCTACCAGGAGATGCACTCCAGTATTCCATGAAAAGGTCTCATGTGATGAGACACACTCAAGGCTTATGGAATGGCATATGGAGCGACATGGGCATGGTAATGCTGGTGTGATTGGCATCACTCTAAAGCCAGAAACTCTCAAGACATGCATGGGCCCTTAGCTTGCACATATGTATCAGACTTGTGGAAGACGTTCCAACTCTGACAGACAAGTCGGCTAGTTCTAATACAGTGCACAAAGAAGAGGCTCCAGCAAGGATATCTGCAGACCATGGTGACAGAGACTGGTTGCGCAGAAGACTGGATGTGAGCATCGATCCAATGGACCCAAAGAAGCACCCAGCGAACATTGTCAATGTGGTCAATGGACAGATCGCTCCTGAATCAGTGAATGTGGACAGAGTAGTTGAAACTGGTGCTCAGTAAATGGGTGAATTTGAACGGAAATTGCCTGGAGGTTTCTACGACACAATTTCAAAGAAAGTTCAAACCATGGCTGTCATGAAGAAATCAATTGTCAGAATTGACGTAGGCGATTCCAAGGTATACGATACCAAGTTGATATACTCTCGCGTGATAGGTCTACAAGCAAGTTCCAGAGATGTTGAATTTCATGATGTAATGTCATGAGAGCTGTCGCCAGTTCCTACAGCTCTGTTTGATGAGTCTGGAGATATGGATATCTCGAAGTCCATGGCCGCTTTGAAGAACCAGAGCGAAGGTTGAAATATCAGCTAGACACGCGACACTTGAAGAAACGTGTAGAGTGATCGATGGATGTGCTCTCCTTTGGATTCCTAATTGGCCTTCATCATCACGAACACGACAACCAACAGTGATGGACTTTGTATCGAAATTCAAAGGCAAGATTGAAGAGAGACTAAAATCCGGTGATGTGTACTTGGTATTTGACAGGTCAATGATTACAGTACCAAGTGTACAACCAGGATATCGAGAGGCAATGACGGTTGCAGAGTTTTCCAACTGAGTCCAACTTCACCCCTTCCGTCTCAGAAACTGACTCTGACAGTCACAGAGAACAAGAAACAGTTGATTAACATCATTTGTCAACATCTGAAAGGCGATGCAGGTTTCATCATAAAACACAAGCTTGTGATCACCAGCCAAGATGGCACTCCTGTTCAACTAGGTCCAGGTGGTGTTCCACGATATGGCCACATCTCATGAGGAGGCTGATGTGATTATTGTGTAGCAGGCTATCATGCTTGCAGATGAACGGCGATCCATCAGGGTGCTTGCAGACGACACAGATGTCTATGTTCTTCTGCTTCATATTTCTACCAAAAGCAAGGCCTTCAGTCACCCTTGATAATGGAGTCGCCCATCAGAGACAGATCTGTAATCGATATACATGCCACAGTGGACAGACACAGAAACATCATCCCTTTTATGTTAGCAGGTCACCCATTGACAGGTTGTGATACTGTTGGTGCACATTTTGGAGTTGGCAAAGGAACTTTGCTAAAAAGTGATGCGGCAGAAAAATGGGTTCCCATCGCCATCGATTGGAGACATACATGCAGATATGGCCGACGTGATGAAAGATGCAACAGCGCTCATAACATCATGATATGGACAACCCAAGGCTACGACACTGTCAGATGCCGGACTAAATGTGTGGACTACACGGGTCGGGAAAGCAGGAGCTACCACACTCCAAATCTTGCTGCAATGCCACCAACAACTGAAGCTTTCAAAGATAATGTTAAGCGTGCCCATCTTCAAACATGGATTTGGAAGAGTGCTTCGGAATTGAATCCATGGACATTGGATCCCACTGCATTTGGTTACATGAAAGACGAAGCAACAAAGTCACTCATCCCGGTAACCATTCCACCAAATGTGAAACTTGCACCTGCAAACATACTAAGACTTATACGTTGCAATTGTGCAAGTGACAACCCATGCAAATCATCAGGATGTGGATGCAACAAAGCCAAATTAGCTTGCACAATGTTCTGTGCGTGCCATGCATCCGTGCGATGTCTAAATGATCAGACTCTGGCGGCAAAAAAATGTAAATCAAAATGACAGTGATGCGTGAGCTCAGTTTCAGCAAAGGAAGAAAAGGCGTATCCTTAAAAGAATTGCGTACAAGATGAATTGTGAAGGTAAAATTCCTAATATCGCTATAAAATGGTAACATATTCATGAAAGAAGAGTGATCAAATTATTATTATTTTTCACGAAATGGTATCTTAGGAATTCAAACCTGTGAAAACAAATGTTTATTACTATAGACTATTGATAGAAATTGTGTGATAAACTAACATTGCCGCCATTTTGAATATGTAAATGAGCAAACGTACAACAGCCTAAAGTCAAATATCCAAATCAATTCATCTCTGATTCATGAAGTACCAGTATACTACTCTGCCAATTTCCGTAATGTATAATACTTATGGCAAATGTTGATTAAAATTTATCATTTTGGTGGCCATTTTGTTTTTTCCCATTATCTAAATTAGTAATTATTGACAAATGAGTATGACATAAGTATTTGGTACAGTTGGGTATTCTAAGAATGAAAAACATAAGATAGAAGGAAATGAGTATAATACTATTTTATTGTGATTCTAAACTTAACAGCTGGCATTTATCCGCCATTTTGAATATGCAAATAAGCAACAATTACAATGGAAAAATATGCTAATTAGGTCATCTATGGTCATCTATGTTCACGTATGGTCATCAGGAATGTGTTGACAATGGTCTTCATGAATTATAAGCA
The DNA here is from genome assembly GCF_000002235.5 of Strongylocentrotus purpuratus. Lineage (NCBI taxonomy): Eukaryota > Metazoa > Echinodermata > Echinoidea > Camarodonta > Strongylocentrotidae > Strongylocentrotus > Strongylocentrotus purpuratus. The sequence goes on from NW_022145615.1 coordinate 13,844,530, forward strand.
CACCATTCCGCCAATATTTTGTAATGTATTATGAAATAATTCAAATTTGACTGAAAATAGGCTATTTTGGCGGCCATTTTGTTTTTGGCCATATCTTAAATTGCTCAACACTGACAAAGTTCCAGTTTTCTGTTTGGTCATCTGCAATGCCTAAGGAAACAGAATCCATCAAGAAAAAAACTTATTTCAACAAAACGAGGTGTAGCTCAGTGGCTGCCGGACTATGATGGGTACCAACGATGACGATACCGAAGTCTGAAGATCTCGACTATATAGAATAAAAAAGGAATCAGTGTCAATTCATTGGAGGTAGGTAGAAGACTCGCTTGAAAACATATTATAGTATGCTTATGATCGAGAGACCAGGGTTCATACAAACGAAAGTTAAGAGAATGGTGAGACTAACTAGAGGTGTTGTGGTCTAGTGGATAATTCACCCGACTGCAGACAAGGTACGGGGTTCAAGTCCCGCCGCGGAACTACTGTCCTTTGACCCTGTTGTAAATGGGTACCTGATATGCTTGAGCGCCAGTTACTTTGGCAGCTCGACTATAACCAGGGTAATATGTGTAAAGCGCCATGAGCGTCAGAGTCTGGCGGATACAGGCGCTATATGAATATCCATATTATTATTAGTATTATTATTATCAACAGCAAGCATCTCAATCTGAGGGACTATAGAGTAATTGAAGACTGAAAGAAATAGGTACTGAAGTTTAGCTCACGCACATATGTCTTCATATGTGGTTCTAATTATACCATTTTACCTGGCAGGAATTAATTCCTTGAAATGCTAGAGCGCCATAATGGCAGCCGTGCTAAAGCCAGGGTAATAATCGGGAGTGCCAGGAGTGCCAAGTCTACCAGACATGAGCGCTATACAAGAACCCACTGTTATTATTATCTATTTAGAATTAACAGTATGGAGAAATATCAACTGAATGGTTTCATTCATGACTCTGTCCTACGAAGACGATATAGTTTCAAGATTCCTCTGTTCACGTTGATCATGATGTATATTTCACATGTATTGTAATTTATAGGTTTCTTTGTAATTTGTGTGTTTTGTTTAATATGTGATTGTTTTCTAAGTGAACTTTGTTTTTTATAGCGCTTAGAGACTTCGGTGGTAGGCGCTTTATAGACACCGTTTTTATTGATATTGTTATTAATATAACATAACTACATGATCTAATTCAAACCAACATACCAACATAATGAAAGCGGAAGAGTTCACCACTCGTGACTTACACTGATATTGAGGAGGAGAGAGGAGAGTTTATGAGCTCCGTCCATGCCTTCACTCATATCCCATACTAATAGATAGAGAGTCTTAGCCGTCACAAAGCATTGATGAACGTTCTCATATAGATCACCACCTTTCATATCCCATGAAAAGAATGTGATTGCTGGCCCTTGCACTATCTCCTTCTCCTGTGAACAAAAAAAAAAGAACAAAAAAAAAGACTTCGGGTCAAAAATTTTCATTTTCTCTGTACTGGAAACTACTAAAAAATTTGCCAAAAAATGTTGAGGCATAGTCCCCAAAGTATACACAATACAAAAAAGCCAAATACATTACACAATAATAAAAAAAGATAAAGAAAAGAAAATAAAAACAAACAAAATCTACAATCAGTAAAGTTGTTTTGTTATCGTTCGGCATACACTAAAAAAGCAGAAAAACATCAGCAAACATACGGGGGAGGGATGGTAATGGTAACTGTACATCATTCAAATGAGGTTCAATTTGCATATCGATCAACATATAATTAGTTTAACTTAGCTTTAAAAGAATTGATAGTGGTAGAACTCATAACTTCATCTGAAAGGCTGTTTTTGGATAATCACTACTATAAAAACAGAAGTACATATAGTCTTTATTTGCTATCTTCATGAAGCAGAACATGAAGTGAATATGTAGTTAGGTTGAAAAGGTATTCACTATATCATCTAGGTAACTGCATTCAATGTTGGATAAAAGAATGAACTTTAACACGACATGATTGACTGATTCATCAACATGTTGTTCCAATTTATAAGCAGTCTTTTCTATACATGATCAGCTTGTAACATTGTGCAAATATGTTTCTGACATACCAGTTTTATTATGTGAAGTTTAAAATTATTTATGAAGTATAAACAAGTTCATATTAATTACCTTTGAGAACTTTTCTTTCACCTTCTGAGTGAGACTTCTTCTTTTTCCTTCTATGACAGGATCATGTAGTTCCAATTCCGTGACATGCAGAGCCATATCTGAGACACGCCCACTTGTATCATTCATCAGGCTTCCTAGTAGTGTTGTCTTACCACTCTTCTGTAAACACAATCGAGACATTGGATATCATTAGGCATAGGACAGTTAATCTTTCCAAGTAACAGACACAAAAATCTATGTGAATAAATGTAACAACTAATTAAAGATTGAGGGAAATTTAAAACACCGTTGGAAAAAAATAAATTTACTGACTAAGTTTTTTTTAAAGGTTAATCTAATCTACAAAGTCAATTCAGGCTTTAGTTTAAGAACCAGTACGCCCCATTGGATTTTCTTCTGAATGTGGGCTAATTGGTATTTAATTTCAATTTCTGTTTATGATTGTAAATGAAGCTATATTAATGCATGTCTATCATGTACAACAGAACATTTAAAAAATGAAATTAAGATATGAACTGAGCTTTGATTTTAAAAGAAAAGGATTTTTCTGAATAAGTAGTACAGAACTGCCAGCATTAAAGTATTTAGTGATGAAAAAAGGTCAACATTTCTTAATTTTTTCTCTAATTTAAGCAGTTGGTGACTACAATGTATGTTTAACAACATCAAGAAAACTGATATTTAAACCTTGTTATCAATGATGATATTTATGATAGTTGGCCTCTGCATTTATCTTGATTTTTTGATTTACCTCCATACTTCCAAGTGTTCAATTGTATCGATGTATTCTTTTTTTATTTCAGTTGTTCCATTTTTGTATGTAAATCAATGTTATTAAATACTACATGTATTATTGTTGTTTTAATATTTTGAATTTTTGGGGGAAATTGAGATTAACCTACCGCTGGACCCATTATCATAAGCTTCATGCTGTGATAGGGCTGACTATCTAGAAGCTTCTCATGAAGTATCTTGATAATCTGACCAGTCTTGCATCGTTCCTCTGGAGTCAGCTGACTGACCTCTGACGGAATCTGAATGTCTAAGCCCTCGATCTTCAGATGGAAAAAATGCTTGAGAGTACTCAGAGCTTCTGGCAGCTTGTGAAGATCAGGATTACTTGAGAAGTAACATAAAAACAAAACAAAACAAAGAATGGCGGTGAGCTCAAAAGTGGTTCAAAGACATAACAAACATTATCTAGAGGTCTTAAATGTTGCATGCATGTATATATATTCAATTGAACATAACCTCTGCTTCTAATCAAATTTGAGACCACATTTTATACGAAAATAGAAATGAGCATGCTAAATAAAAGAAATTCTCTGTATATAAAAAAGGCTTTAGCAATTATTGCTGTTCAAAAGTACTTGAAAGGTTGGGTGACATTCAAATATAATTGATCCCGTTTTAATTGCAGGACTGCAACCAACTCATATTCTGTTATTCAAACATCTAAATAGATTTCATAGCATTTTAAATATTTTTTAGAGTAATTTACTCAGATCTGCTGAATAACTAAGCTCCACCCTAAAATAAATCTTTAAATGCCCATCTTGTGACACCTTCTGTCAATCATTAGTGAGCTAAAAAGAAACAGTGGTATAAAACTTCCCCCAGCTCATCACATGCTTACAAAAGAATTGCATATATTATAGTGAAGGGACTGTGCAGTTGGAGGGTGGACATTTTTGTACTGCTCCTGGTAATATTTTTTGGATCTAAATTTCTCCTTTTATGTTTTGTAATTTGGAGTTAAATTGTTGACAAATATTCATTTGGATATCCAGAGGATCTATTAATGTGATTAGGAGGATCGGATTGGATCTCTTCATGGTGAGTTTAGTGGATTGTGGTCAAGCTCTGTATGTATGCTTTACATTTTCACACATGCATGTAATCTCTACAGTCCCAGGTATTCTTCTTCATGTCATTCATGTTTCAGCTACTTCTGCTCATCATTTATTTTCAGGAACACCCATGTAGACTAGCTACATGCATGTATTGAATTGCAATTTTCATCAGTCAGTACCTATCCTAGTCTATGTATTTGAGATTTTTGTTGCTGGGTTACATATAGGCGTGACAATACTAAATTTAGACTTAGTTTGTGTTCTGGTGTTAGAAGCTCAATACAATTAGAAATGGAGGTTCAGCACTAGAAGAACAAGAGCTGCCAAAATATTATCCCTAGTCCTGATAAAACTCAGAGATCACACAGTGCAACACGTAGCACTAGTACAAACATCATTAGTGACTCTGAAGATATTAAAAAGAAGAACCAAGTACTCAAACGTGGAAGCAAATCCAGAAAATATCATTCAATATTTCAGAATTTGAGTTAAAACATCTAGTTCAGATGCCCAGCATAAGACATAATGTAGAGTGATACTAACTGACGATAAGCCTAGTATATTAAGTGTGAGAGGTGCAGCAAATGGTTTTGTCTACTATGCAGTTAACTTTCAATAGAAGAATTCAAAGTGTTTGATAGGATCTCAGTTGCTCACTGGTACTGCTCTTGAAACAAATAGTCGAGAAGAGATGTAATAAGTTTCTAGGGGAGAAAATGCAAAGACTTGACAGACTAGAAGCTATTAGCAACATGTTGGAAAGAGTGGAAAAGCCAAAGCTCTGCACTCAGCTTGACACGGATATGAAGGACCTCAAAAAAACTCTACATGAGGACATCATTACCAAGCAGAACGAACCCAAAGAAATCATAACTTCTACTCTACAGTCATATGATAGTTCTCTGTGGTCATGGAGGAACAGCAAGAAAAGGAGAAGAGGAAGGAGAACATTATCATACAAGGTATGGCTGTGTACAGCTCCGATGATCCAAGTGAAAGGTTGTATCATGATAATGCTAACGTTCGAGCAGTATTGGAATACTTGGATGTGACCTATTTACGAGAGAGGATTTAGCCAATATTCCTAGCTGTGATCCAAGAAGAAATGTGGCAATCCTGGATAACGTTGAATTTACATAACCTGCTGTTAGAGAAGCAATCAAGAAGCTCAATCAGACCAAATCTCCTGGACCTGACAATGTACAAAACCGTATTCTGGAGGAACTTGTGGATTATAATGCTAAACCTCTCGATGTCAAAAGGTTAAGTTCCAACATGTTCAAAGGATGTATGACACCTAATATACAAAAAGGATGATAAGAGGAAATCAAGTACTGTCCTGTGAACTTAACCAGTACTTTGTGCAAGATGTTGGAATCGTCCATCAGAGATGTGATAATTGATCATATGGATAGCCATAAACTGTACACAGACAATCAACATGGTTTTAGGAAAGGCAGATCTTGCGTCACATAACTACTCGATGTATCTGAAGCTTGGTACAATGAACTAGATACTGGAAGAAGTATTGACATGTATATACCTTGACTACAGTTAAGCATTTGACAGTGTCCCACATCATAGATTGCTACAGCAAATTTGATTCGTATGGTATCTCTGGTAATCTGGATCCAGTCTTTTTTAAGTGGAAGATCTCAACAAGTGCTGGTTAACAGAATTAAATCTACGGAATCCAACGTTATGAGTGGCGTACCGCAGGGGAGTGTGTTAGGGCCCAACCTTTTCCTAATCTACGTGAATGACCTGCCTGACGCAATATTCAGTCTAATAAATGTAAAGTTAAGCTCTTTGCAGATGACACCAAGCTGTACTCGTCAATTACAAACATCGACGACGGAAAGACTCTTCCATCAGAACTAAATAACCTTCTTTCCGTGGTCTAGAACACGGCAACTCCCTTTCAACATTGATAAATGCAAAGTCATCCATTATGGAAGAAGTAATCTTTATCACTACACAATGTATGATGTGAACAAGCCATTACCTGCAGTTCAACATGAACAAGTTCTGGGAGTAATATTTGATGATAAAATGTCTTTTTCAAATCACATTGACACTGCTTGCAATGCTGCAAATCAGAAATAAGGAATCATCAAGCGTACTTTTCCAACTAGACCAGCACTAGAATACTGCTCTACCGTTTGGCAACCTTATACAAAGAAGAAACATATTCTCAAAGTGGAAAAAGTTCAAAGTCGTGCAACTTAACTCCTTCGACCTCTCAGAATTCCTTAGTACAAGTTACGGCTAGAGCAACCAAATCGACATGCCGCAGGTATATAAGATAATGCATGGAATCGACGACCTCCAGTCAACTAATTTCTATTATCGTACTAAGTACTGTTAAAGTAACAAAAGGTCACCAGTTCAAACTACAAACGAAACACGTAAAATCTAAATTGAGGCAGAGCTCTTTTTTCACATAGAGTAGTAAACGAATGGAATGGTCTCCCATCATAATGTAGCAGAAATTCCATTACTCAATCCTTTTAAATCAAATCTTCATATGTAATGGTCACTGAAGAAAGACAAGTTTAATCCTAATGAATTATTCAACTGTCCATGTACATCCGTAACAGCACAACGACAAATTCAAGAGTAACCTATTAGCGGACACCGAGGGGCAAATAAGTTTTGTTAAACTTTATGCCTACTTCCAAAATATTATTCCAAGGTATGATTCATGCAATACCTCCACGTTATCTTTCTTTTCCTAGTGATGCTACAGCACGTGTGACATAACAACTCCTATGTTGGTATTGGATGGTCTATTGTAGACAGGTGGTCAGCTCTGGTGAAGCTACATACCACCGTCTCTTGTTAGCTCACTGATGATTTGACAGATGATGTCACAAGATGAATGAGATCTGGAGCATTTTTTTACGGTGGAGCTTATCAGGTTTTAGAACATTATTTTTTAAATATTTAAAAATCTATTAGATATATTTAGACATTTGAATTACAAAATATGAGTTGTATGCATCCCTGCAGATCAACAGGAATTAACTTATATTGGGATGTCAACCGACCTTTAAAACCAGAAACTTTGGCAACACAAAACTGATGGTCACTTTCAAAGCAAGAAACTTAAAACGAATTTTCCAAAAATTTTGCAGTTTATCAACTGTGATTCAATTATGTCCATGAATCTCTACCATTTACACAAATTGCAAACATTTTAAAGCAACCATTGTTTCTGGTTTTACATATAGCATGTTGCTTTTCCTCAACCCCAATGAAACACTTCTACTTCTATTTGCTCACCAGCTGATATCTAGATCATACAATGCTTCAAGCTTACAGACGCTCGGAGGCACATCCTCTAGGGCATTGTGGGAGAGCTTCAGAACAGAGAGACTGTGCGCAAAGCATTCTGGGAATTCAATTTTCTTCAATTCTTCAGGATGACTGCTGCCACCATCAGCGTAGAATTTCACAGCACCTTCCTTCTTTGGTTGACGACTGGTTGGTGATTTGAGAGGAGTGTCTTTCTTCTTGTTCATCACAGAAGATATCTTCACAGAAGGTCTCTTTATAGAAGATCTTTTAGGACTATTGAGATATAATTCAGGAGAAATTTAATACATATTGATTTCTCATTCTCATAATCCTTACAAAACTGTTGGAAACTTATAAAAGAAGTGCACATTTACAAGGATGCTTTATTGATTTCACACCAAAACAAGTAATGCTGTGTCATCGCAGAAATGTGTGAAAATCATTAATTTACAGAATGCCTCTTTCTGAATTACAATCTCATCATCTACATGTATTTAAATGTATATTATTCATTGTAAAAAGACATTTCATCACCATGTTACTTTGATATTCAAATACACATGTATATTTAATCTTAACAAATTGGTATTCAAGTTGATGATTGGCAAAATGTGGTTGGGTTGCCTTGTTTATTTTAATTCATTCTTATCCTAAAGCTATTTATTGTTTTGTATATATTTTTCAAACATACATGTAAGGTGGTCTGAGTCTGTATTGGCATCAAATTTTTGAACCATTAAATTGGTCTATTTTCATTCTTGAGAATAGACTCACTTGTCTTGCTTGGTCTGTGGTTGTGCCTCCCTATGAATGAGTTGATTGTGAGCCAAGTAAAGATGCTGAAGCTTGCATATGCTCCATGTTCCTGGTAATGGAAAGCAATGGAGTGCATTATGGGAGAGATCCAACCCCGTTAGACTGCTCAACTGACAGATGGCAGTAGGAATCTCTGTCAGACGGTTGTAGCTCAGGTTGAGGAATCGCAATGTACGGTGCCAGAACCTTGGTAGGTCACCCGAAGCGGACTGGACCATGTTCTTTGATATGTTCAGAATCTCCTGCAAGAGTCAAGTGAGCAAATTAAAGTAATTATGCAATAAATGTGGAGTGCCAGGAGTGTAAATCTGACAGGAGAAGCAGTGGGAAAATGTCCACAAGTTCAAAATTCAGACACAACTAGACCTCGCCAATCGTGACCTAACATATAATCGGATCATAACTGTATTGAAATTAACATGTACACTGCTAACACGTTGAAGCCCCCATCATACCAAACTAGTTCTCATTACGTTATGGAACCGTCCTAGAAAATCATTAAACGGGTTGTGGTGGAAGTAGAGTGTGTAAATGATGTCTATAATACCATCCTAGTTCGTTCATAAACAGTCCTCAATACGTCCATCTCGTCTATAGGCTACCCTGTCCACAGTCAGTTCATATCAAGTTCAGATCGGGTAAATTTGCCATTTCCAGGCAGTCCAAGCCAGTCCGTAGTCAGTTTAAACCCGTTATTAACTGGTTCTACCGGAATCATAATGTCAAGTGATAATTTAGCAACAAACTAATTTTGAGTCCAGCAGAATAATTTGTTGGTGCTTCAAGTACCAAATCGATCCAGCAGGTGAAGTCATAATGAACTAAGCTGCAATGCCAGCTTATTGAAAACTTTTCAAGTACATATTATAGGTGTTAAAGTCTAGTTGATAGGTTACCCGACTGCAGATCGCAAGGTACGGGGTTCGAGTTCCGCTGCGGGACTAATTAATGTCCTTTGGCAAGACGTTAATCTATATTTGCCACCATCTACCCACTGCAGGTGTAACATGTTACATGTTACTGAATAGGAAAGAGAGAAAGAGACTATTAAAGATAGGTAAAGAAAGAGAGGGGGAGAGTATAATGAAGTGCAGGAGACACAGAGAGAGAGAGAGAAAGAGAGAAAGAGGGAATGACAATACAATAGACAGACAGAGAGAGAGAAAGAAAGAAAGGAAGGCAGAGAAAAGGAGAGAGGGGGGTTGGGAGAGGGGGCAGACTTACCAGTGGACATGTCCAAGGTTTTGGTATCTCATAGAATGAGTTATCTGATAGATTGATAGTGATAAGTGATGTACAAGCATCTATCTGTCTCGGGAGAGAGCTCAGTTTGTTTTTGGAGAGATTCAGATTGACGAGAGACATGCAGTTCCATTGTCTTGGGATCTCATCTTAAAAAGAAGAGGAAACAAATTAAAAGATACAAAATCAAAGTACGAAGCTATGACAGACTAAAAAAAGGACGACTCACTCACAAATATAGTCATTGAAAACATCAATGGATTTCACATACTTCATGAATACATATATAAATTTATACAAGTTTAGATGATTAGTTGTATTTTAGAATCATTGATGTATCAGTGCCATACATCAATTATCCCTTTTGTCATGTGAATGAAGAAATCATGTACCTTATCTAAAAATCTGTCAAGGAATTATCAGAACACCTAGAATATCATTACCAATGTCAAAAAAGCTTCTTGCCTTGCAAGTCCAACGTGTACTTCTGAAATAAATTTTTCATTCTAATGTACTAAAAGCATGATTTTACTACATTTGCATACATAGGACAGGCTTATTCCATTTGCCTCTCCTTTTCAAAAATTCCAATTTGATAACATTTTCATGCATACTCAATAAATACAATACAAATTTCTACCTCAACTGACTGAGCAAATTATTTAAAATTATCAATTCAAAGGGGTAAATCAATAGGTACACTGTAGGCATTGCATGGTTTTGGGGATAATAAGATAAAACTCTAGCAACCCTGCATATACAAAGACTACCTCTCTATAAAGGCCATTTTTGTTTTACCTTTCTTAATTGATATGTGATTTAGATTGAAAAACATATTACATAATGACCTGTACATACTGACTTAATACACGTAAAGCTCACTCTTCGGGTCTCCCTTTGGGGGGGGGGGGTCTATATATGAGGCCCTTGGATGGTCTTTAATACAGGTTTCACTTTACTTACTCTGTGTGGATTCCTTAGCAGGTTGTATAAGCTCTGTCATGGAATTGTTGGCGAGGGACAGGAACTCTAATTCTTGTAACATAAACAGTTCAGCTGGTACAGACACCAGCTTATTCTGATTCAGGATCAGAGACTTTAATCTGTATAAGACATAATCAATAATACCCATTTTAAATCATTTCATAACTAATTGCAGATATGCAGATGGACGTTGGATTTGTATAACACTTTGAATAAACAATATCCAAAGTGTTAATGACATTAGCAGGACGCTAAATGTCAAATAATAATACCAGTTTCTAATTATATAGCACTTTTCCATTAACTGACCAAGTACATACGGTTTTTCTATGACCACAGGCACTGAATTAAATTACTATTCTGCACATTACAGTGCACATTCTCCACTCCCTGGTGATTATTCCAGCTAGTCACCTTTTTACGGGGGCGCACATGCTAATCCAACCTCAACAACGTTCGCATCCTACCGGGTACCCTTTTCAAAGCTTGGTGGAGAGGAGTATAAATGCGGTAGATAAAATGGCTTGCTCAAGGACTTAAGTTTTTATCAGCTTGCATAGAATTTTTTGAACAATAAAGCCAGTTCAGGTATCACGAGATAATATAGTTGCCAGCTGGTCACATCACTACAAGGAGAGCCTCAAATAGGCCAATCAAAATTGTTCACTGCTGCTCAGATGATGCTATAGTACAGTGTGAGTCAACAAAAAGTTTACACCTAGAAAGTTGCTAATTATTTTTAAATTATCTAAGAACAGTAAGTTAGTATACATCTTATGAAAGAGTGTTTTATTCCAAATCATTTGGTATCGTCTGTGTGTGGTATGTGTTAACGCTTGGATGAACAGGAGACATTGTTTAAGAGAGTGCAAAAATCGACTTGCGCCAAAGTAATAAATGTGGTGTTTAAAAAAAAATGGGATTCGGTCTTTGCAGATCCAAATAACATCCATAGCAAAATCATGCCACACATATCAAATATCAAAGAACAATTGTGCGCGTGTGTGTGCGTGGATGACTTTGCTTCTGAAAAAAGCGTATGCAATGCATCTCATTTGATACATTCAATTCATTCTCTCATTTTAATACTTTTGCGCAAGTCGAAATTTGCACTCTCGCAAACAATGCCTCCTGTTCATCGAGGCGTGAACACATATCACACAAAAATGATACCGAACGATTCGGGATATAACACTCTTTCAAGAAATGTACTGTATGATAACCTTTCGTTTATAGGTGAATTTTAAAATAAATAACAATTTTCTGAGTGTAAACCTTTTTTTTTTTTAACTCAAAGGCACGGTATGTGTATCACTAATCGACAAGAACAAAAGTAATTATAGACATTTATAACACACGTGACAAAGGAAATTTGTGGAACACTCAAGGTAATGGTTTGGAAGTGTGCACTAATATTGGAGAAAGGCCACATTGCACGACACAAAAATCAAATAGATCTAAAAGCAAGCCTTACCCTACCTGGCTACCAGAACAATTTTTTCTAGAGAATAAAAAATTAAAAGGAAACAGCACCAGTCGTTACTGCACTGTTCTCTGTTAGTTTAGGGATGAACTCAAGCCAGCACATACATGTCTGCCAATTAAACGATACGGTTAATCTTTCAGCAAAGGTTCCGTGGATAGAGTAGTGGCCTTTGAACAGAAGATCCTGGTTTCAAAAGCAATACAGACTGTAATTGTTTCCTTAAGCAAGGCATTATACAAATTCACTGAGTCCGTGAGAGAGGAATTGTACTATATGAACTGTTTGTAACTAATCTTACAGCAAACATTGCTTTTTTATATTCAGGTGAGCCATAAACTAATAAAAGCATCTGCATGTATAATAACAGACAAAATTGTTTTATTTGGTCAGTTTGAAGCATCATATTATTTATAAAGCAACTGATGACAAAATAAAATTTAAAACCATAGCATACCGACACTCGCTCAAGTTTCGATGGCTTTTCGGGGACGGCAGTCTCTGAATTGAATTCTGGGATATGTTGAGATGACGTAGATTCTGTAAACCCCATAGGAGACCCTCTGGTACAGAGGAGAGAGAATTCTGGGATAGATTGATGGTTGACAGGACTTGATGGGTTGAGTCTTGAAAACCCTGAAGCCACGATGGGTCAAAGGTATTGAGCTGCTTGTGGTGCCAATTTGCAATGAGTTCCTACAAGGAGAATGTAGATTAAAATAAATACCTGATATATGAATCTATAAGTAATGGTTGATGGTACTAGCTTTTCTATCTGAGTGAATTGAAACCTTTCTTAAACAGTTATCAAATCACATTATGAAGTAAACTCAAATGATAACAATTATATAATGAGGTAAAATTCAGAAATCTATTCTACACTCAACTCCCTCACAATACCCAGATGGGAAGCCAAAATGTTAGTTCCCCTCCCTCAATAGTTTGTGCCCTAGAAAGAAGAAGAAACAAGTAAAAACAAAAACAAAAAAATGTATTATCGATCAAAGCCATATGATACCTTAATGGTATTTCCATCAAGTCTGGTGTCGGCGAATTATGACCTTCTGCACATGAAACTGACGACCCTCTCCCTTTAATCCCACTTTAATCTCCCTTTTAGTAATTGTGTAACAGTTTTCCTACCTTTTTGTCGTTGTCGGTATTAGTGCTGGAGTCATTAGGTACAACCCATATCTTGAGGAGTGGCAAGATATCAGCGCCCATCATATAGACTGCTGCTTCATCAATGCTAACTAAACCTCTGTCAATCAGATCTGCTACTATGCTGTAATGCCCACCTACACCATGTCAAGTAAAGGAAGACCAATTAAGGTATATATCGTCCGTTGTCAGCTAGAGTAGAAGGGCATTACACCACCATGGTGCCCTTCTGGCTCCAAACAGACAACAAAATCTTTCACTGTATCCAATTTTTATTTCCAGTCAAACAGTAGGCATACAGGAATAAAAACAGATATCTTATATTTACCCCTGCCCCCCCCCCCCCCACTCAAAAAAAAAAGAGAAAAGGAGGAAAACTTATTGCTTGATCCGCGGTTGGGAGATAATCCTAAAAGTTAATTTTCAATCAACATAAAATCATTGAATAAATATCCGAATACCCAACACAGCGGGTCATTTAGTTTTGGTTTCTGTTTTCTAGTGCTCACTTCTCGTTTCAGACTCTGAAGGTAACAAACCTGTTTGTTAAAGGGGAATCCAACCCCGAAAGCAGACAAATCAGAAAAGCATACTCGTGAAAGTTTGAAAGAATTAGACCCAAAAATGTGGTCACATGTGAATGATACGATAATATGGAGTGCTTAATCTGCAGAAAAAGTTCTAATTTTATAAAAATACAATAAATAATACACAGCAGTGAGGGCATTAGTAAGAATTATACGATGATGACGTGGATCCTAATCAAATGATTGGTAAATCGCGTACACGTGACCAGGGATTTATTTTGCCTACGCGTAATTTAGATAATGACCGGTCATTATACAATTCTAATGACCGGTCTTTATGTTATAAAATATCATTTTATATAAAAAATAAAACATGATAATACCCACACGAGGTACCTTTGCAACAATCTAACACGGCCGAGGTGATAGCCGAGGGTGTTTGGACTGTTTCGAAGGTACCGAGTGTAGGTAATTTTACTAATGCCCGAACAAAATGATGTGTATATATAAGTTTTATAAAATGATGTTTTATAACATAATTTTACTGATGACCTGTCATTAGTAAAATTACGTGTTGGGCAAACTAAATGCGTGGTCACGTGTACGCTCTCAACAAATCATTTGATTAGGATCCGCTTCATCATCTTATGTTTACTGATAAATTGTTCATTCCCACATATTTGAACGATTTTCGAATTCCATTTGCTCTTTGGAGCTCACAGGGATTTCATGCTTCATTGGAGGGGGAAAAGCTAAATCTGTTTTGAATTAGAGTAACGTCAGACCAGCAGAAAAGTGCGATTGTGTAGAATTTGGAGCCGATTCGGGTTTTATTCTGACTAGAAGAATTAAATGCACGAAAATTATGGTTCTCCATATTCTCATCATTATTTAGAACCTAAATCAGAAGGACAGTGGTTGTTTAGACATCTATATTCAATATAACTGCCTTTTCAATGAAAATCGGATTGCATTGACAATCGTGTAGTGTGCGCCAGGATTGTTATCCTGTTCAAACTGGAGGAAATTTATACAACAGTCAGAAACATCTGAAAACTTTTTGTACAGGTTTTCCAAGAAAAAACAAAAACGAGGATTATCGATGTTTCATCTTAATCACAATTATGATTGATAAAGGACCCATATTTGTAAAGCTTAGATCGTCCTCTTTCATTTTATGCTCAATTTTCCTGTTTGAGGTGTCATATGAAAGGGCAGAAATGAATTTTCTAAAAATGTGATTTTCTCTTCGAAATTCAGATACCGTTCGCCAAATGACTTGTTGGTAAAGCTTTCTTCAAATTCTTTTTCATAACTCATGCGTGAATTATGCCTTGCATGAAATGAAAGAGAAGGATCTAAGCTTTAAAAATATGTGTCATTTATTAATTATAATTGTGATACATCGATAATTCTCGTTTTCGATTTTTCTGGGATCTACTGTATATTGTAAGGGGCCTACAGACTAGATAGCAACATCGTATAAAGAAGCGTTGTACTTAGAAATAGTTTTGAAGAGACACGGATCATTTTATAGACAACAATCATTAGAGTGCACTCTGGATAATTCCAACCCAGTTGTATAAATAATAATACAGCATTAATAGATTTTTCGCTTGAAGCGATGTTCAAACATGCACTTCACTATACAACATTTCATGTTTGTTTGGCTTGGCTCTCTGCCGGTCTCTCTCCCTCTAAAATTATCTCTCCCCCACACTCACGCATTCTTGAATTGTGACAACCCAATAAATGGATTACATTTACGTGATCATTTTATGTCATACGTTTTTACTGTAGCACGCATGCTGTACCCTGGTAATGATTTTCTTTAGGTCAGGTATCATATTTGATACATTGCTTCATAATATGAATAATTCATTTAATTTAGTGATGTTCACATAAGACTAAAGTATTATTAGTTGCCACCAGAAATCAATTTTAGAAGTGTTGAAGCTCTATTAAACAAGGAATTGCCCTAATTTGGAATGTCTCATTATTGTATTTCAGTACAACTGCTCAATAATTATTGACATGAGGCATATGAAGTAAACCCTAGCCCCTGCTGCGTACAGTCATGGTTCAGTGACAAAGCAATGACCTCGTAACCGGGAGGCCTCAGGATCAAAACCGTATCGATGTGCTATATTAGTGCCCTTTTGTGGGGCATTAATCCTCATTACTGTCATTTATGACTTAAGGGCGTAGGTCCCCTAGTTGATAAGCATAGTAGCATACACATGTTTTAGCAGTCACGCAAAACACACATTGTTAAATTGTTATTCAATAAAATCTGAGAATGTTTACTATTATCTAGATCTATTATTTTTTAATTATTTTTAAAATAATTCCATAAATTGGGGTAAAACCAAAATATTCCAAATTTATGAGCGACAGTGTAATATCAGACTCTAATATATCACATTCTCAAAAAACATAAATTGGAACAATTCAATTTTTCACAAATTCAAACAAATCACAAAATTTGGTAAGGCTGTATGAATTATTTTGTTATTAACTGTATATTATGACGATATACAATTTAGATGATGTTTTTACCTTGACATGCAAACAGGAGTGGATTGGGTTTATGTTGCTCGAAGAGTAGATGTCCATGTCTTACCAGTTGATCAAACCAGAAGTCTATGATTTCCTTCTTCCCTGCCTTGCATGCACGACAGACAAGGAGTTTCAACTCGGCAACATCCTCTAGTAGTCCTGAAGTGTTGCGATGAAAGGAGTAAAAGGAGATGGAGAGGAGAGTGTTAACAGATGAATGAATCATGAACCAAAGAGATAGTAAAACAAAGGAAGAAAGAAAATTAAGGGTGATAGATAAAATAAGAGGGAAGAGGAAGAGAACGGGGAATTAAAGCAGAAATCTGAATGGTACATGTATTAATTACAACTAAAGTAAGTTCTATTCACACAATGTCTGCTGAGAGCAAAAAGGAGTTAACTCCTTCACTTTTAGATGGGAGTAATACTAAGATATTAATATGGTGAATTGATTATCACACCAGAATGCCTACTCTGGACGGGAAGACTCTGGTAATTCAATTAGTCCTACCAACATTATGTGCCAGTGACATTAAGCAGGCTAGTATTACCTACCAAGTTGCACATATTATATGTGCACAAGATCTATTTTGATGTAAGTGCGCTGAATTTGAGACAGAGAAAAACTTAACATGAGAGGAGAAACAGAGAGACAGAGACCGATAGAGCGAGGCAGAGGAAGAGAGGGTGCGATATATAGAAAGATAGATATAAATAGAGAGAGAGAGAGGGGGGGGAGAGAGGGTGAGAGAGAGAGGCAGACACACACAAAGCCATAGAGATCGAGTAAGAGAAAAGGAAGAATGATTCAATGTGCACAGAGAGAGAGAGAGAGTATCCCTAAAAAAACCAGAGAGAGAGGGTATCCCTAAAAAACCACACACAGAGAGAGAGTATCCCTAAAAAAAAACCCACAGAGAATCAAACAATCAAACGAAGACAGGGGAAGAGGCAGTATAGGACCAAGAAACACACATACACAGTGAGAAACGTTGGACTTTCAGTGAAACACACAGACAGTCAGACATAGGAAGAGACAGAAAAATACAATTGGCGAGAGAAAGAGACAGTCAGATGGCGTAACGAATAGTACGACACATAATCAGTCACAGAGACAGAGACTTGTGTAGTACGTAATACATAATAAAAGACAGGTAGTGAAAATACAACAATTTACCTTCATCTATTTTCACCAGTTCAGTGATAATGTTGAGATGCCCCTCAGTGGTAGCTATTTCCAATGCACTTCTACCCTGTATCAAGCAAACATACCAATGTTACGGTCCATATTTATCTTATAATGACAGTAACTTCATCATTAGAAGTATAGTGGAAACCTTACCTTGACAGACCACATCTGTATTAAAGCATGTATTAGTGAAATCTAAGTTCTCTCTCAGTTTCTCACATGCTGATCAACAGCTAAACAATAAATACTTCTTTCGATGTCAAACAAGTATTAAATACATCATCAATATAATATAGATTTAATTACTGTAAGTAGTATACATAAAAAGTGTTGTGCAGAAGTTAGACGATTCAAAAGGATTATTAACGGTACATCATTTCTTCTGATATTAATACTACTCAATTACATATTACTTATTTTAACAGAAAAGAAATGCACAAAAACAACTTCCACGACAAATACATTCATCAAAGGTGAGAAAATATGATTAAATAAATGATAAGTCAAGAGTTATTACCACCTCCACATTATAGTGAGTAGAAATAGTGAGAAAGTAAAAACTTTTCCTCCAAGATGCTTGTTTCGTATTCTTAACAAATCTATGTATATGTGACAGGAATCCAACAGGCAGGTTCAAACCGAACATAAATTGATGAAAAATGAAACTGGAAATATGTTACAATAACAAAATCAGAAGAGAATATAGCTTCAGCTGGTCAACAATCCTAGCAGGAAATATTTTTTATTTTCATTTGTTTCAAACAGTTGTGTTAAGTCAGGGACATGCTATATTTAAAAATTAGTTTAAAGATTTAAACGTTTTTTTATAAGTTTTCACAATTTCAACTGTGTACTAGCTGAGCAAAGGTAAGGACTATCAATGGAAAACAGGGACTTGGCCTATTTATAGGAGAAGCTGTGTCATCATGTTAGTATACATGAAATCTTCTGTCTAGACCCATTAAAGTCACTGACTTGACCGAATCGAAAACTTCAATTTACCTTCAATAAATCAACTGATGTTGTAATAGAGAAAGAGGTTGAGCGACCAAGATGCTGTAAACTGCAATTTTCACTACATGTCAAGCTAGCGAAGACAAAACCAAGGAAAGTCTAAAAATTCAAGAAAGCCAATATAAATAGTCTTATGGATGACTTGAAAGAATCTACTAACACGATTCTCCACAATTGCTTTGTTAATCAGCATCTCTCCGCTGGAACCTTCTGAAAGAAGCAATCCAGAAAGTCGTCAGTTCACATGTACCAGTAAAAGCTACTAAAAATATACCCAACCTATCATGGTGGAACAAACACCTCAGTAGAAATGCTAGACAGAAGAAGAGGGCCAGACTCAAGGCTAAAGTCACCAATAACGCACTGGAGCAGGTACAAACTGCTCCAAGCTCGTTTCAGATCTATGAACAGAAAACCCCACAAGATCGACCTTACAACGATCTTCATCTGGCAGAAAGGTTAAGCAAGAAGGCTTTTTCATATTTCAAAAGCAGGAGACGGGACAATGTTGGTACTCCTATACTCCGCTGGAATGAACGAGAAGCATCTCTGCCATGCGAAAAGGCCCATATGTTAAATGATCACTTCTGTCATGTCTTTACCCTTGAGGATCGTATACGAAATACTTGGCATTACTCGCCGGTAATTCTCCGGTGAGTCTCATGAACATCCCATCTATCATCTTGATGATCACAATTCAATTTCTTAAATGAAAACCAACATGGATTTCGGAAACACCGAAGCTGTGAGAGCAAGCTCATTCTTACAATAAAAGACCTGATACGATCATTCGAACAAGGTACTATTAGCAGGACGTTTTGATTCTCGACTTCAGCAAGGCCTTTGATAAGGTACCCCATCAAAGACTTCTCTTCCTTCTTCGAAAGTGTGGCATTCAAGGTCGACATTTGGTTGACGACAAGATCACAGAGAATAATCGTTGTTGGGGAATGCTCAGCCTCGGTTGAAGTACTGTCAGGCATCCCGCAGGGGTCCGTCCTAGGCCCGCTCCTTATCCTCGTATATATCAATAATATCAATACAAACATCACGTCGAGTATAAGGCTATTTGCAGATGATTGCATCCTCTACCAAGTGATTAATAAGGGCGCGTTCATGCTTGATTTTGAAGGCAGAATGAGCGATTTGTAACGCTCATCGTAAACGCTCATCGTAATCGCAGTTCCACGGTGCACTGTTCATGCTCACTTCTCCAGGCAATTCTCCTTGGGTGGCCTTCAGCTGGATTCGCAAACCTGTGTGCGCATGCTACGTAGACCCACTAGAGGTCAGTGCGTTGACCCCATTTAAACGCGTTTACAAATTGTAAACGCATCTTTTTGTGAGTTTACGATCGGCGATCGTGATCGCCGTTTTTCGGTGATTCTACAAAAGTGAGCATGAACGCAATCGTGTTTTAAACTAAACGCGTAACAGATGCCTGATTCTGGCCGTCAAAATCAAGCATGAACGCGCCCCAAGACGATCAATGACAGTGTAATCATCCCGGCGGATCTGAACAGACTATCTACATGGGCAGACAAGTGGCAAATGAAATTCAACGTCATCAAATGCTATGTTTTTCAAACTTTAAGAAGGAGACGTGACCTCATCAGCCAAGCATACTACATATTAAGTAGTACCACCCTCAAAGAGGTGAACAACCATCCCTACCTCGGAGTGGAACTAACCAATAACATATTCTGGGAGAACCAAGTGGATAAAGTAGTCACAAATGCCCACTGTGCTCGGCTGAAGGGTGAACTAAAATGGAAACCACTACAAAAAGTCGACGTTTTGTGGCTAGGTACCCGCTCCTCTTCAAATCCATGAAACATCAGGTCGCCATACCCATACCTAAATACATTACACAACCACAGAAGATACTCAAGGGACATCATAAATTTTTCTTCTCAAACACAAGATGCAACACGGATGTCTATCGGCTCACCATCTTTCCATGAACTATTCGGGCCTGAAATCTACCTTATATTTATTTTTTATTTAGATATCGTGTTACCATGGTTGTACCTTGGTATATGTACTGTGGTCAAAATATCGTGTACCGTGGTAATTTTTATAAGGGTTATGTTAAGTATGTATTTAAAAGGAAGATGTCTCACCTCTGTATTCTTACAACATGGTTCAATCCCCCAGCACATTAACATGTGAGCAGCGTCGACATCTCCCTTCTTGCAAGATGCATGAAGGAAACCAAACCTAGCGTACAGCTCTTCTTGGTCTGATCTACCAGGCATTTCCTTCAATGTTTGGTTTCCACACATCGCCCTCTCTATTCCAAGACTATGATGACTATAGAATGGGAAGAGCTTGTCTCGAACATCCTCAGGAAGGGCTTGCATGTACTTGTATGCTTCTTTCACAGAGTCTGAACTCTTCTCCAGAATTTCTAGGAGGGCCGTACAGGCATCTGCATGCAGAACAGGAAACAAGATAACACTCCCATTAAAAGAATGGATAATGCATGTTTCATTCGCGACATACATGTACAAACATGTCGACCTTACTTAGAAAAAAACCTGATCATTGATTTGATTGCAACAAAAATAAAATTGATCACGGATATCACATATTAACATAATGCAAAATTAACATTTCGATCCTTTTGTGTGTTGAAACAAATGGGCAAACTGTCCGGCACTACGTCACAGTGACATTACCAATTCACCTAAAGTACCTATGCCTATAGGATCACAGCTTCTTCTCTTCTCTCTTTTTTTTTTTTTTTTGGGGGGGGGGGGTCTGATTTAATTCAACTTTTACGTTTCACCAGTTCGCTTTTCTGTTTTCTGTTGGAGTACTAGTACTTTTCTCTGATCGTTGTATTTAAGTTAAAACACTGGGCTCACCACTTACCTTAACCCTAACCCTAAATCTTATTTCATTGCAACCGTGACAGTAACCATCTACCTTTAAATACATGCAGCAACAGGCAACTGTTGTCAGTGTAAATGTTAGATCAGCTATTCAAAACACTACTTACTTTTCACTCATATAGCAGGCACACTTCAGGGGGGTGGGGCTGTAATTTAATATTCTATTGTGAGGGGTGGAGCACCCAAGTTGTTTGCATTTACTTTCTTGAACTGGGGGGGGGGGGATAATTCAATATTATATTGTGATGGGGTAGAACAACCAAGTTGTTTGCATTTACTTTCTTGAAATGGGGGGGGGGGTGTGAGAAATGTTGGGGATCTTGAGCTCCCCCTCCCCCACCCTCTATAATCGCTACCAGCCTATACACCTAGACAGGCAAGCTCATTTACATAACTAGGTCAGGCTCAAGGGTAAACTAACTTAGACATAATTAGGACTTCATAAATCACCTTTTTAAAATGTGTCGGTTTGTTTGAACAACTATCAGAAAATGCAAATAAACACAAAATAAACGTGAATCCAGACTAAATGGCAAATATAAAGTCAGTGATAAGTACAAATCGTTTAGAAGGTTTAGCTATGATAGAATAGGTTATATACATAATGAATGACAATAAAATCTAAATTCCAATTAGAAAAGTACAAGTTTCATGAAATATTTTCTGTGAAGAAAAGGACATTCATGAAATCGTTAGTGCATGATAAAAAGTACTCCTAACGTAAAGTTGAAAACACACGACGTAGTTGTTAAATCATTTTTTTTATTGCAAACAATAAAACTTCATAACTGTTTTAACCCCTTAAACCGATATTCCTGCCCCTTTCAAATGATTTTCTCAATTCCTGCTAATATTTAAGTCACATTTTTTGTTAACTGCCAGTCAATGTTATACGGGGTCAGCAGCTTACAGGGGTTTGAACGATACAAGGGGTGGCTATCACAGATGAAATGTTTTTAAACTATCCATTGACATTAGGTGATACAATTTTAGTCAAAATGATAAACCTCAGTAAACAGAACAAAGAAAATTCAAAGAAATTTGGGAATTTCAAAAGAAAAGGAAGTGTATTTGTATCCATTTTCTAAGCATATTAGACTGATTCAAGAACATGTTAACAAATTATAATCTATCGCAGAAGGTGATAATTCTTATGGGGATGTGAATATCTTTAGATAAGTGTTTTTTCCTAACCTGGGATCAATTGCCACTGTTTTCTTCTGGAATACGAGAATACATTATAATTTGATAAACTGACCATTCAGGAGCACATTGAGATGGTGAAATAACAACAACATAAAAGCATATAAAAGCTTTATAAACAAATCTATTTCAAAAAACAAAACACACACTCAACTGATACCAATCTGATTGACAGACAAAGTACACAAACTCTTTTTAGTGGGGAATCCCAGAATACTTGGATCAGTGCTTGAAATAAAAAGGGTGCATTTATGAGATTCGCTTGATATCAAAGTGATATCAAAGTGGACTTTGCGCTCCGTATGCTGATTGAAAAGGAAAAATGTATGAAAGGACTAACCAGGCAGTAGGGAAGATCTCGTTAGCAATAATCGTCATTGTCAACAAGACATAACAACAATACTTAATGAACATAATTATTTGATCGGCTGAGCAACATATTATTAAAAAGTCATCATATAAAAGTGATACATGAAGAGTTATGACAGCGTGTCTGAACAAGAATACTAAAGTGCATGGTCTATTCATGGACTGTGTAAGGTCCATGGTCTACTGCACCCCACAGACAGAGACTAACATAGTTGGCTAAGTTTCATATTTTTTAATGGAATTGTTTTAGAGTGTCAAATTATAACCTATGCCTGAAAATTAGCACGCGCCTTGCAAATACGTTCTGGCAAGTTTCATTGATCATTTTGGATGGTTTGAGCAAGGACCTCTAAGCCTGGATGAAATTTATAATATCACAAGCCAGCATTATTACAGGTAGCATTTTATGATCTGACTTGTTATCTTACTGACCAAATGTGTCAATTTGCCAGAATTAATTCAATCATTTTCTTTTTCTAAATCCCTGCCTCTGGTAACTTTTGGCAAGTGGATATAAATGACCAAACCATGTCTCGAGGCATTCCAAGAGAGGTTCTGAATTCCGGCTTAGATGTAAGCAGGGGTCTAAATTAGGATTGATTTTGGTTTAGAAACCAACAACTCTTTTTGGATATTCTATAAGTATGCACATGTATATCAAAAATGTATCCAAGGGTTTGAACAAATTTGAAACCTTCGATTCTGGTTGCAATAGGGTGAATATGACATGGTTTGACGGTTTAAATAGGCCTTTCCTCATATGGATGCTGTTTAGTGAATTACCTGGCATGAGAAAAAAATCATTTCTTACAAAAGTATGAGTCGTACAAAGTTTTGGTATGGGGCCATACGTTTGGTTCAAAATAATAATAATAATAATAATATTAATCTTTTAAAGTCCACTCCAAATTTTATTAAGTTAAACCGAAAATGAAAATATTGGAAACATATGCGATCTTACAATATTCAAAGATCGTTGTCGCGGTTGAAATCGAGTAAGAAGTGATGAAATTGTATATAATAAACTCTTTTCGTTGTATAGTTCCCTCTCAAGGTCAATATATTGATTTAGCTATAAAACAATGTTTTGTTGACTAAAATCGACCAATTGGCTATTCCCGTTTGGAAATTATATATCGCAATACATATTGTGAGATGTTCATGGTCGCAGCTCCCATTATATGGCCGTAGGTTCTTTTTGAAAATTATCGAAATTTACCCGGGAGCACCGGTAAATTTAGATATTCAATTTTTCTCGAAAGCAGAAGCGTTTTATGGGCTAACATTTCTAGTGTTTATATTACATCCACAGGGGCATCCAAATATTTCAAATTTGTAAAGAATCTTTATCCAGCCAATTTTTAAAATTCCCCAAAACTATGTATTACCTTTGAAGAGGATGCACATGATTTTATTAAAACTAAATCAAATGTATCTCCGAATACCATTAATAAAAGTAGTCTTAAATACCTTTATAAAAATTAAGGTCATAGAAGTTAGCTACTACAAGTAGTTTAAAATAAATTACAAACAAATCAATAGTTTAATTACAGTCTATCACACTTGATGCTATAATGTAGTAAGCCTACTTTTACTTGTTTCAATCTCAATTTCATTTTGTTGTCTTTTCTTAAACTACATTTAGTGTCACTGAGTTTTACACACAGCCAAGGGTACTGAAAATATCACTTTTTGGCTACTGCTTCCAAATACTTTGCATTTTTAACACTTGAAATCTGATGAAAAATACATAAATAAAGATGCAAAAACGACCAAGAATATTACCTTGCAACATGTCATAGTTGTCCATTGTTGTCTGCTTCAATCACTCTGTCCTCTTCCAAAATACTTAAGTACCTGTCATGTATCCTACTTATATCGTTTTCCTATATGTTTGACACTACGACACTTCTAAGTTCCAATCGCGATGAAGAATATGAAATTAACCGTTGTTCTTTCGAGCTAGTAGTAAAGGTGTTATTTGACATGCAACACTTCAACTATGTGCCTGTTTCGAAAATCGAACCTCAATTGTCTTGACACCCAATAGTGGGGGAGCATGATGCTAGTTTGTCTCACTCTGCATCGGAGCCTCCTGCCTAATCCGTCCAATACAGATTTGTCAAGAAAATCCTTACTTTAGTTTCAACCATTCATAACCCCGGTGCATGAATTTGCAAATTCATATAGCATATGCGGAGGGGTCATGATTTTGTCGTCTGATATACCTCCACTCCCACAAATCAGTATGTAGGCCTACCTCCAAGATGAAAGTTGGGAATCTCTGCATGCATCCATTCGAAATTCAACGTGTGCAAGCTCTCTGGATATGCACGCCCGTCAAACTTCGACTCAACCTTATTTTGTTTTGATTTCGGATTCCAGTAGATCTCATTCCTTTCAAGTTTCAGAAGGTCTGTTCTATTACTTCACATCTTATTCCATCTGGCATCCTTCTTGACTCTGAATACACACAAATAACACAATAATACACTTCAATTAGTGTGGGGTAGCTTGACAACAACTAGAATGTTTCAATTTCACACTAACTGATGCCACGCCCTAGTTTCCGTGGCGGCCCTAGCTAGCTCGCACACCTGTACTGCACGAGCTGTCAATGCACCTTCCACCAACGGCCCCGGACCCAACACAAATTCATTAACGACACAGACAAGTTTGCCTGCTACGTACACATCGTACTGCAGACAAATAATATCGTTCATTGGCCCGGGTCTCATGTTAGAGCTGGGTAATCTATAATAATCCACCCTTTTATGTTACCAAACTTTTCAAATCGGTTCTAGGACGATTACCCCCTTGGACAATCACCCCCGGCCAATTACCAGCGGGATAATTACCCCCTCCCCCCAGGCCAATAGTAGCAAGAAGTGGCCAGTAGAAAGATACATTGATTAAAGGTATCGTTTTAATAATGTTTCCAGTTTTACGAATTTGAGATGCATGGCCCTGCATGTTTTCAGTGTTTGTGATTTAGTGTAATATAATAACTGTATAACAGTCAAAAAGAATATTACTTCACGTAGATTCCCAACAAATAATACATCTCGCCTAATTGGTGATATTATGATAGAAACATAGGAAGATATACTCGCATATAATAATGTAAACTAAGAATATGATTTATTTTGGTCTGAGATTTTTGCATATTTTGAGGAAAATCTTACAAAGGTTAGGAAAAGATCAAGACGTAATAATAAGAATGCAAGAAACTGCATATCTTTTCTTGGAGTGCAGTCCGTCTTACTAGTAATCCATTCATATGCATGACTGAATTAAAATCATACTTTCGGGGGAATAAAGACAATGGTCTTTTTTGTTTCCCAACCTCAAAAGCTCCTTTATAGACTGGTCTCATTCAGGATCGTCACAAAGGTGTGTGAGACACCATTGACTGTTCAATTTTGTGTGTATGTTGAAATGCTAATGTAACAATAAAATTACAAAACTATGTAAACTGCAGTTCTAATCTCGACTCTTGATGCAGAAAATGAGTTCAGGAAATTGATCATGCACGTACAGATCGTTCCTCTTGTGGTCGTGTATTCAAAGTTGTGAATACAATGAATGATCGTTCCAAAGTTCCCTCAATCTCTCATTTGAAAAGAAATTCAGCCAAGTTGAATGGGGAGAGGTATGCCAATTACTATACTCATACATGGGCGCCTGAGGCGGGGGAGGGGGCAGGGGCCGTCCCCCCCCCCCCCAGACGAAAAAGTAGGGGGTAGTAGGGGAGTAAAAAAATCAATAGTAAAGGAGTAAAATGGTTTATCTTTTTTAACCAAAAAGAAAATAAAAAATAAAACCTGAATTGAATCACATAAAAACTAAATTCCATTCAAAGAAAAGGAGGGTAAACAGGAAGTTTAGAAGCCTTCATGTCAGGTCCTGCAGAACGGCGGGGATCGGAGGCTCGAACCCCCTCTCGTTTATGAAAAAGTATGTTAAAGAGAAGAAGAAAGAATGAGTGTCCTGCCAGTGTTTCAAATAAAGTATCAAAAACATTACATATTTGGATATCTCATTTGTGACACTGGCAGGTCAGGTGAGCATAATATTATGCTCATGTGACTGTAATTAATGCCTAAAACCCCTGAGCCTACGGAGGATTCGCCCCTGGACCCCACCAAGGGCCCTAAGGTAGCCCCTGGATGCTCATCTGACCGTAATTAAATACCTAAAACTCCTGAGCTTCCGGGAACTCTACCCCTGGACCCCACCAAGGGCCCTAAGGAGGGCCCCTGGATGCTCATCTGACAGTAATCAAATACCTAAAAACACTGAGCTTCAGGGGCTCTCCCACCTCTCCCAACTCCAGTTTGCTGCAAAAAGCAAAGCTCATCAGACCGCCAGGCGCTTCGCTAACGAGTACTGAATACAACTGAGCGAAGAAATTTAAACTGCTACCATAACCGGGAACATAAGAAGAATGTACGATGGTATCAAGAAAGCATTGTGACCAGTCCAGGGCAAGACAGCACCCTTCATATCCTCCACTGGGAAAGTAATCACAGGCAAGATTCAGCAGATGGAGAGGTGGGTGGAACACTCCTCTGACCTCTACTCTAGACAGGACACTGTGTCGATTTCAGCTCTTGATGCAATTGATTGTCTACCTACCATGAATGAGCTCGATGCCGAGCCAACTTTGGATGAGCTCAGCAAGGCCATTGACAGCCTGGCTGCAGGAAAGTCACCAGGCAGTGATTGAATACCACCCGACCGGATTAAGCAATGCAAGACAACCCTATTGCACGAAGTCCTCTGCAGTGCTGGCAAGAAGGTGCTGTACACAGAATATGAAGGATGCCGAGATCATCACCATCTACAAGAACAAGGGCGAGCGAAGCGACTGCAACAACTACAAGGGCATCTCGCTCCTCAGCATTGCTGGCAAAGTCTACACACGTACCATCCTAGTTCGCCTACGGAAACTAGCCGGACTTGTTTACCCTGAGTCCCAGTGTGGGTTCTGCACCAATTAGAGATCAACGGTAGACATGATTTTCTCCCTTCGCCACCTTCAGGAGTAATACAGAGAACAGAACATGCCCGTGTCCCTCGCTTTCATCGATCTCCCCAAGGCATTCGATCTGGTTAGCATTCAAGATGCCCCCCAAACCTACAGAGCCTCATCGATTCCTTCCATACAGACACGAAGGAGACATTGTAATGTAACGGCAGCACCTCAGATCCATTCGACATACGCAGCGACGTCAAACAAAGCTGCAGCCTTGCTCCGACTCTCTTTGGGATCATCTTTGCCTTTCTCCTGGAGCATGTCTTTAGCGCAGTAACAGAGGAGATCTACCTACACTCTAGATTAGACGCTAGCCTCAAAGCCAAAACAAAAGTACGGGAGATTCTGGTCAAACACATGCTATTGCCAGACGACGCTGCTGACAAAACCCATACGCACCAGGAGCTCCAGACCCCACTGAATCATTTCTCCAAGGCCTGCAAGGACTTTGGGCTATCAGTCTAAAGTAGACGAACATCCTGGGACAGGGTGTAGAAGATCCGCTATCCACCATTATTGATAACTACGAACTGGATGCTGCAGATGATGCAGATCACGTATCTTGTGTCCACCGTTTGCAGCAACCTCTCCCCGGACGCAGAGCTCAACATTTTCACAATGATTTATTCCTAATAGATCTAAATAATAGTATACATTCTCAGATTTGATTGAATAATAATTCGCGAGTGTTTGTTTTGCGTGCCTGCTAAAGCCTGTGTATGCTGCTTTGCTTACCAACTAGGGGACCTACGTCCTTAATTCATAACTGAAAGTAATGAGGGTTAATGCCTCACAAAAGGGCACTAATATAGCTGATCAACACAATTTTGACCCTGGGGCTCACAGTTACGAGGTCATTGCTTTGCAAATGAATCGTGATTGTACGCAGCGGGGGCTAGGGTAGGTGGCATATCAAGATAAAACTAAGAAAATGCAATACATTTGCAATAATTCATTCTATTTTCCCCCGGTCTCCAACAGGAAAAATTCCTCTGTACAGCCATGCAGTATGGTTCAAGGCATGGCCACACAGAGGATTTGTTCTGTTGAGGACCGGGAGAAAATGCAATGAATTATTGATAATTTATTGCATTTTCTTTGTGTTTTTAAGATGCAAAAAGCGCCTGAATGTTTTGAAATGCCTAACATGAACTTGGTTGGGTGCAGATACAAAAACGCTACTGTTACAACACCAATTTTGTATCAGATAGGCACTGTCTGCTATATAGAGGGCGCAAGTAGCTATAAATTGTGCAATGGGGCTGTAGTACAAGTAAAATACATGTTTATTTCATAATACAGTATTCACTGGGGTGGCTCTATAACCTGTACTTATCTTAAATTTTGGAACGTAAAAAGCTGCACCGTTTAGACCATCATGAAGTTTGGATCCATCTGTATATATTTTTTAATAGTTGTTCCATTTTATTGAATTTTTTTCTAATGTGCAATTTAACTACTGTATTGAAGTAACTCTTTTATTTCTTGTTCACAATCATGCACACTGAAAGACACATTTGGCTTCACAAAATGCCAAGGAGGAGTATACGTGGAGTACAATCCGACGCCTGTTTTCTGGGTTTGGTTTGTCTAAAGTGCAGACTCGATTCATGAGGGGACCCTCATTCTATTTCCATTTATTGCATTCGTATTGCCAACAATAATTGTGTAATACATATGTTGTTGCGCTACTAAGGATGTCATGCCGTATAAACCACACGTGGTAATCCTAAGCGGTTGGTATTGTCCAGTGCGTCCCAGAAAAAAAACGAAACCGAGAATTATCGATGTTTTATCATAACTTAATCACAATTATAATTAATAAATGACACATATCTGTAAAAACTTAGATCCTCTTCTTTCATTTGTTGCAACTCATATGGTGCATATGTCACGCATGAGTGATTGAAATCAATTTGAAAAAGCATAAACAAAGATTTGTGCTTCTAAGTTCATTCAAAATTGGAAAAGATCGAGAGCTTCAAACTTGGCAACTTATTGAGATCAAATTTTCGGCTGAGAAAAACTTGGGATGTTTTTAGTGTTACACCTTGATTTATTTTCAATGGAATAAGGCCTAAAAAATGGGCTCATGAACATCATGAAAGGGCTCCAGGTCTCAATGACAGCTTTCAGGTTACTCCGTGCAATGTCTCCTATTATATACAGTATTTTTCCTTTATTTCATCCAAAACTGAAGAAGCTCTGAGCCCACTACTGAAAATAATGCGAACAACAAAAAAACTCTGATATTGTGGATCTCGTCAGTCAATTTCAGTGTACTTATTCCTTTGAAAGGAGATACATGGTATAAGCCCTTTATTAAGGAGTGTTGCTTCAGCACAGCATCATTAAAGTTGTGTTGGTGGTCAAATACAGTTCTCAGTGGAAAATAAGAGAAAGTCCCTCAAAATTGAGTTGACAATTCTCATCACTAGGGATTATCAGGCGGAAGAGAAAGTTGGATGAGGAGATATTTATATATGAGTGCGAAACAAATTGAAATCATTATTTTGTATAACTTGATTTTGTTAAGTCCTTTCAGGCCAGTGCATATTCAATTTGTGTGTATACATGTACTAAAGAATCAAAAAGTGTTACTTGATACCTGACTGAATATGTCGTTTCTCCTCTTTCTTTGTTTATTTAATGTATATTAAAGCTAAGAGTCCTTCGTTTTTTTCTTTTCTTTTTGGTACTATAGTTTAATTCAATTTTAATTTCATTTATTTCCACAGATTCATAAAAGACAATATAAATTACAATCAAATATAAAAGCATTAAAACAAAAGATGAACCTGCAGAGGGGGTGATCAAAAACCACAGAGATATATCGGGGATCCATCCCCCGCTTAAAATTACAATATTAAAATGCAATAAATGTTTTAACTAAACAATAAACACATACAAAAGCATATATCAATTTTACAAGCAAATCTAGGTGTGGGGTGAGTAGTAGTGGGGTGGTGGTACCAATACATACATTATAGAGGAAATGAATGATATAAAGAAGAAAAAATAAGTGAGAAAATAGTCAGAAACACCATACAAACTAAATCTTTAGAGTTGAATACGAAATCAAATATTGTTTCAACTTTGGCTTAAAAGAATGAAGTTGAAACTGATGAAATTAGGGTTATGCTGTATTGGTTTCTTGCATTGGCTGTCGCTCTATGAATCCTTTGACTACTGAGTTATCTCATTCCCATAAGCTATACAGCAGGGCTTCTCAAAGTCAGGACCGCCTGGGAGGCTCTGCTTCTTCTTTTTTAATTGTAATTACTCCCTTAGATCAGATATATAATTAAAACAAGCCTCATTTTCTTCATATGTAGTATTACAAGGTATTACTGTAAATTTTAGGAGTACATCGTCTGTGTCTGAAACAAAATGAAATGATGAAAGCCTTGCATCCTGCTTTTCAGCAATTCATTATAGCACATGTACATTGTTCTGCTACATTTGACATATTCTAATGACCCTGAGAATGGCATCCCATGACTTTGACCTTAAGCTTTCCTGGAAATCACCTCTGGACCACCAAGAAAAATGTTTGAGATCCGCTTTTATATACAGGGAACACCCAGTTCCTGAGGCTGTTCACACCGGCAGAGATAGCGCGGTCTAGCGCGCGCTAGACCGCGCTATCTCTGCGGTGTGGAAGGTACAACGTCGTTTCGGTCCGCCCAACAGCGAGCCACGGCGAGCCAACACTGGAGCACCTCTTGGGGGTGGTCCACGAGGGATAGCGCGGTCTAGCGCGCGCTAGACCGCGCTATATCTACCGGTGTGAACCCGAGCTACGATAGCACGCCGGATTTCATCGTTCTACACGCGGGGAATTTTATACTCATTCTATTTTGGTGCGATCTGAATCTGAATCGGTACAATAGGCCATTTTCGTAATGTAACCAAATTTAATGCATAAGTGTTTGTGAGGTGCCTCAATACAAATTATTTCATTCACCTGATAGGAACAATAGTATTTCAATAGTCAGAATGCAACTGCATATATTAAGTGTTGCTATATAGGTAGGTCAAGCCATAATGCTTGTCCAACCTGACAACAACTAATGTATGCAGTTTGGATTCTGTCTATTGAAATACTATTATTCTTATCAGGTGAATGAAATAATTTGTATTGAGGCACTTTACAAAGACGTATGCATTAAATTTGGTTACATTACGAAAATGGCCTATTCAGAACGTCACGCGTCATGACAACAGGACCTCTCAAAAAACTTGGGTGCAGTTAGACCGCGCTATCTCACTGCGGTGTGGATCCGGCGAATGCCAATGGGCGGACCGTGGGTCGCGCTACGATAGCGCGATCCATATGGTTGGCTATCGCCTTCATTACGTGTGCCAAGACCGTACGCGTATGGAAGGCCATCCCCGCCATAAACTTAACTAGTAACGTAACCAATAAGGAAACACTAACGTACACTTAGTATCCAATGATTTTACAGAGTAGCGCTTGCGTTACTAAACAGTTACGTTAGTCAAATGATGAAGAGCTTACGTATACTCATTCTAGGGATTATTTTACCTACGTAAGCTCTTTAGTTTTCATTAACGCAACTGTCTAAGTAATTCAGTAGCGTAAGTAAAACACACTACCGTTAGTTTAATGTTGACCAATCATACCCATCGTTGCATGCCATAGAAACACACACCGATCTTTTTTTCTATAGCTAGAGCTAGAGCTAGCTAGAGATCGGTGATACCATGGTGATTCAGTCGTGATCGTAGACATAGGCTTAAGAACCGGGGAGGGGGGCTTGCGGGGGCACAGCCCCCCAATGAAAAATCTTGGGGGGGGGGGGCTCAGATATCATTGAACCCCGCCCAATATTTTTGGCGGGGCTTATAGATATCATTGAGCCCCCAATTTTGTGGTGGGCTTAGATATCATTGAGTCCTTAGGGGCGCAGATACCATTGAGCCCCCACTATTTTAAGTGGGGCTCACATATCATTGAGCCGCATCCAATACTTATTGCGGGGCTCGGATATCATTAACCCCCACCTCCCCTATCATTATATTCTAGGCATGAAACTCATGTATACCTATAATCTACAGACTTACCATTCAAATATAAACATTTTATAAATATTTATTTGGGGAGGGGGGGGGGGGGGCTCAGACATCGGATCTCGCATAACATTGACCCCCCATCAATATATATATCTCGGATATAATTGAGACCCCCAAATATTTTCTTGGCGGGACTCTGATATCATTGAGCACCCCCTCCCCATATTTTGGTGGGGCTAAGATATCCTTGAGCCCCCCCCCCCCCCATATTTTGGAGGGACTCAGATATCATCAGCCCCCCCCCCCCCAATTATTGTTGGTGGGGCTCGGATAATATCACGGAGCCCCCGATATTTTTGTGGGGCTCGGATAACATCACGGAGCCCCCTGATATTTTTGAGGGGCTCGGATATCATCGAGCCCCCCCCCCCCACCCCCCCCCCCCTCCCAATATTTTGTTCGGGCTCGGATAGGCTATCATTGATCCCGCCCTCCCCAAATATATTTGCACACTTATGTTCTGGGCTAGAAGCTTTATGCGTTTCTATAATTTACAGATCGACTTAGTATTCAAATTATTATTAAAACTGACAGTTTATAAATATTGGGAGATTGATTGAGGGGGCTTATAGCCTTGCATTGCATTGGAGTAAGATCATCACAGGCACATCTTCATCTCCCCGGACTTCATCAAGTAATTTTTTTAAAAATAATTCATTGCCCTTTTTTAATCAGATCTGATGTAGGCGGAATGATATCGTATGATTTGTTCTTTATAGTGGTCAGAAAAAAATATCATTCCATTAACCGCGATTCATTCATTGGATGTGGGTTATGACTGTCTAACGTTACTATTGCCAACAAAACTTTGTTTCCAGGAACACAAGAAGAGAAAACTTCTTTGGCACATTTGTCTGAGGCTGCATGTGAAAGCTCCTCAAAAGAAGAAAAGTCTGAAATTTGTTCGCTGCGATGACATAGACGAGGAACAAACAATTTATTTCCAGGTGCAAATTAAAGACGAAGGAGGATCTCAGAATTTTATTTTTTGGGCGGTGCCACATTTCAGTTTTTTAAATATGTCCGATTATAGGCATGTGTGATAATAAAAGTTTTGTTTTTCTCGTTCCTAGCGTATTATTTTTTCCAAAGGTGTTAAATGTGTGTTATTTTAACACCTATTACTTTGTTTAACTTAATATAAAAAATCTGAATATCTTACAATTCAACGATTTCTTCAAGTAGGCCTACTTTTATTAATTTCTTCAACTGAAAAGGAGTCGAGAAAGGTACAACGAATCGTCTGCTTTCGCTAGTAATACATCAAAGCTTCCGCGCTTCGCGCAGGAGGAGAGGAATGAATTCAGACAAGGATTAAGAGTCGAGAAAGGTACAACGAATCGTCTTCTTTCGCTAATAATTTAATGAAACTTCAAAGTTTTCGCGCTTCGTGCTGGAGGTGGAGGAAACTGACATCAGATAAGGATTAAGATTCGAGAACGGTACATCGAATCGTCTTCTTTCTCTAATAAATTAATGAAACGTCAAAGCTTCCGCGATTCGCACGGCGGGGGGGGGACTGATTACAGATAAGGATCAAGAGTCGAGAAAGGTCCAACGAATCGTCTTCTTTGTCTAATAATACGTCAAAGCTTCCGCGCTTCGCGCAGGAGGGGGGGGGAGAGAGAGACTGAATTCAGACAAGGATTAAGAGTCGAGAAAAGTACAAAGAATCGTCTTCTTTCAGAGCTTCGGCGCTTCGCGCGGGGAAACTACCCCCCTCCCTGCTTTGCACGCTCTTTAAATGATTCGCACGCAAAGGGTGCTCATTATCGCCCCCCTAAAATAAAATCCTAGCTACGCGCATGGAACCACGCCCTTTGCCTACCCACTCTACATTATCAAATCATTATATCGAAATATTTCGGCTCGCGCTTTGTGCTCGCATGGTTTAACTGCATATGGAATTCCGAACGTGATTTAAACCTCCGACGCCATATTTCTTTAATATATTTAACCCATGTTAAAAACAATTATTTCAGGGGATTTATTTTAAATATCAAGGGTTTAGAATGCAGCGATTTCAGGTCATAGAGAGAGAGAAGAAAAAAATCCTATTGGGTATATAATTTATACCGAAAAGGCAAAAAATACTGTGTTTCAAATTAATCACCGTACCCCCCCCCCCCCCCCCCCAATCCTGAAAATCTCCCTAGTGGGTCTAAAAATGGGGATAGAGCAAGGAGAGAAGAAAAAGGAAGACTGTCTAAAATGGTGACAACGGGGGAGGGGGCAGTGGGGGGGGGGGATCTTCAAACAGCGGGTCAAAAACAAATGATGGAGCCCCCCCCCCCCCCCCCCAATCCTGAAAATCTTCCTAAGCCTATGGCAGATATGCATAATATTTATTGATATCCACCACGTGTTCGTCTACAATATTTGGTTTTTAACTTACTAGTCTCGAGTATGTTCCAGGCATACTCGTGATACAGGCCCCGCAGTTGGGGGGCGTGTATGACCAGTATACTATAAGAGTCTCCTACAGGCCGCGCAACGGCGTTGCGTGTTCCACAACACGGACATGGGGGCCTGTATCACGACTATACTGTATACTCGTGAACAAGGCCCCATCTTATGCATTTTCATGACGGACAGCACGGTAGTATGGCAAGCCGTTTTATCATTTAAACATATTTCTTGATATCAAGAATTACCATTGCTTTACAACGGAAAATTATTTCTTGATATCAAGAATTCAATTCTCCCTCCGATGGTAGGGAAAATTCTAGCATTTTACTCTCTGAAAATCAATTTTTAGGTACAATTTTGAATACCAATATACATGTAGCAAAACAGCGGCGCGGGACGGAGCTAAAAGTGTATTGGGGTGTTTCTTAGATAGCCTGACTTGGCCCGTCAATTCACTTCGTTTAGTACGTCTTGTCCCTAGCGGGGGGGGGGGGGGGGGCTCTCCCTCCCCGTTAACAAGAGAGAGAGAGAGAGAGAGAGAAGGAAAAGAAGGGAAAGGGAAAGAGGAGAGAAGGGAAAGAAAGAAGAGGAAGAAGAAAAGAAGGAGATCGGGGGAGGCCTCCCAGACTGTTGCCCCCCCCCCCCCCAACAACAAAAAAGAGAGAGAAGGGGGTAAGGGAAAAAGAAGAGCTAAAGGGAACAAAACAGAGGAAGAAAAGAAAAAGGTGAAACGTAGGGGAGATCAGTTGTGATTAATCCCGCCAAAAAATGTAGATCGGGGGGAGGGCCGAAACGCCCTTGCCCACCTCCCAGGAAACTTAACAGAGACAGAGAAAAGGAAGGAAAGGGAAATTGAAATGGAAAGAGAAGAGAAGAGAAAGGGAAACAAGGACAAAAAGAGGAAGAAGAAAGGTAGGGGAGATTAGTTGCGATTTTTCCAGCCAACATGGTGTGGATCGGGGGACGAAATGCCCTTCCTCCCCCACCCTCACTCAGCAAAGAGCGAGAGAGAGAGAGAGAGAGAAGGAAGGGAAGGGAGAGGGAAAGGGAAAGAGGAGAGAAAGGCCGGGAAAGAAAATATAGAGGAAGAAAATGGAAAAGAGGGAAAGAATACATTTTAATTGAATAAAATACGTATATACATATTCTTTTGTTTAAACTTTAAGCTGTCCTCCAAATTTCCTGTGCCCCTACCCTTGTACCCTTGTACCCTGATTCCCCCCCTCCCTCCAATTTGACAACGCTTTGTAAATTTCAGGAAATAGAGTGGATGTATTTAGGGGCGTTTCAATGTTTAATATAGGAGTAGGGGGAGGAGTTCAAAAAAGAGTTAAAAGGGGCTTGAAAGGGGTGTTAATTGAAAATTAGGGGAAGGGGGGGGCAACTTGAGGTTCAAACAAATTTAAGGGGGCAACTCAAATTGAAATTTGAGTTTAATTTAAAATTATGATATTAATAAAATTATTAAAAGGGAGGGCACAACTGAAAATGGACACTGAACAAATTTTAAAAATAAAAATAATAATAAAATGGAACGCAAAGAGAGGGCACCAAGTTAAAGATATAGACGGGTAGAAGTTAAAATGCCGTTTAAGGGTTTTGGGTACAAAATATCCATTCAATATTGTTTAAATTTTGCCTTCAGAGGTTTATATGGCAATACTTTAAACTAAATTTGCAAAAAAGCAGAAATATCTGCCCAAATGTTCAATGTTGAAGTACATTCACGATATTTTTCCAGACCGGATCCTGAGCTGTGTGATGTGATAATTTTCCAAATATATATATCAATTAGTAGGCGGTTTCCCCGCAAAATTTGTATCGTCACGTATTTAGTCAAAAACATATTCTTTCACAGTCATGATTGGTAAAGAGCTTCAATTTCATTATTTGAGAGGGGTGTTTCTCAAACTGGTCTATACATTTTAATTGAAAAAAAATATGTATATACATGTTCATATTCTATTTTAATAATTTTAAGCTGTCCTCAAAATTGATGCATTTACCCCTTCCCATTACAATATTTAGTGCGCCGTTGCTAGGAAATATATTTCACCCCCTCCTCTCCCACTTGTTATTTATTTTTAATTTCGACATCATCCCTTAGAATGCAAAGGGGTGTGCCCCCAACCTTATTCCCTGATAACCCCACCCCCCTCCCCCTCCAAGTTGACACCCGTATGTACGTTTTGTAAAAAAGAAAGGAATGTTAATATTATAAATTGTACAGAGAGAGAGAGAGAGAGAGAGGGAGAGAGAGAGAGAGAGAAGGACGGGAGCTAATTTCTCCGTGTCTTTATCCGTGTCCTTGCGCTTGTCTCTGACCTCGTCTTGAGTCTTGACTATCGTCATCGTGTTCAATGTTCTACTTAACAGCCTATGCAAATATGCATCTACTAAATGTATTAATTTATGGAATCTTCGACCGCTCTTGAGTGTTGGAGCATTAACACATGTGACATGTACACAGTCACAGAGGCGGCGGAGCGACTTCCAAAGTGGGGGGGGGCACCAACAAAAAAAGGCACTTTCGGGAGAAAAAAGGGCACCTTCAAAGAGAATTTTAAAGCAAAAATAGACAAGTTTTTAGATATTGGTATATACCCATATATGATTACATTATCAGGGATGATTTCAATATTTGTTTCTCATTATACATCATATAAGATATAGCTTAAGCATCATACTTTGCAGTTGGGTGTGATGGTCTGAAAATTCATTTGCGAGCGAGGAAAAATTTTAAGATTTGTGAGGTCGCAGTGCGAAAAATTACATCTTATAAAGAGGAAAAACCCAAAATATCCTGATGGGTTTATAAGCACATTCTCATAACGGAAGACTGAAAAGACCTTTGATTAGTAACACTACATGCGAGCGAGCGTAGCGAGCGTGCTTTTGGTGAAATTTCTCTTAGTCACTTGAGGCACGTTTAATGATGAGAGGAAAGGGAACACTTATCGAAAGGGATAAGACACTTATTAGAAAAGAAAAGGAGCACGTGTCAAAGTGCAAAGGCTAATTAACAGAGGTGAACATGGGGCACTTCTTACACCTAAAAAAAGAGGCACTAACCAGGGATGAAAAGGGCACTTATGACAATGGGAAATGGGCATTTGTCGACGGAAAAAAGGCACTCATCAGATTTTAAAGGGGCATTTATAACAAGTGAGTAGGGGAAGTGGCTCCCATTAAAAAGAAAAAGAGGCGCATCTTAAAATAAACGGGGCACTTGTCAGAGATGAAAAGGGGGTAATTATGAGAAGAGGAAGGGGCACTTATAAGAAGGAAAATGAGCATTTATTGGGGAGGAAAGGGGGACGTGTCAAATAAAAGGGGAATTTATTAGAGATGAAAAGAGCATTTATCAGGAGAGGAAGGGGCACTTGTCAAAGTAAAACGATTTTCTCTCAGAATTATATAGGGTCATTTACAAGAGATGAAAAAGGGCATTTATGAGAAGTGGAAGGGGATATTTTTAATGGGGGCACTTATCATAAGGAAAAGGGGCACTTATTAGAAAGGAAAGGGGGCGCATGGGAAAATATAAGGTGCGCTTATCCGAGTTAAAAAGGGTTAGTTATTAAACTGGGAAGGGGCACTTCTTACAAGGCAAAAGGGGCACTTGTCAAAGAAAAAGGGGCACTTCTCAGATTTGAATAGGGTAATTATCAGAGGTGAAGAGGCGCTTATCAAAAGTAAAAAAGGGGCACTTACTAGAGATTAAAAAGGGCACTTGTGAGAATGAAAAATGGAAACTTATTGCAAAGGAACATGGGAACTTGTCGAAGGAAAATTGGTACGTGTCAAAATAAAAGGGGTACTTATCAGAGTCGGAAAGGGGAAGGTGCACTTTTTAAAGTAATGGTGGCACTTATCAAATTAAAAGGGGTACTTTTCCTATGTAAAAAGGGGCACTTCTTACAACGGTAAGGGACACTTTTCCTGTAGGAAGGGGCAATTTTGGGGTACTTCAAAAATTGGGGGGGGGGATGTGCCTCCCGCCCCCCCCCCCCCACCCCGCGAGCGCCACCTCTGCACAGTCATGTACTCCTCGACTGTGTTTTTTATTATGTATATGAAAGCTCAACATTTCGAGCAGTGCATGTGTTCTTTTCTCCTTTTTTCTTTTTTTTCCTATTCCTTTTTAAAAAATTTCTCGAATATTCTAAATGTCATTAGATGTTAATTTTATGTAAGCATTCTTTCTTGTTTTTATTGAGTTTTGAAATAAAAATCATTCGAATTGAGTTGAAATTGAATTAAATTTGGTGGCAGATGACGCTATACCATTTGATTGTGTATCAACAGATAATTGATCATTTATTAACAATATTCATACTTCACAAATAGAGGAAATTAGTTTTCAACCAACTTTTAACAATACTATGGCGGCCCCGACCTCTATGGCGGAATCGTTCCCATTCTCAGCAAGGGAATTTAATTTACCCCCTTCTCTCTTTTTCGTAAGATGCCAATTGATGTCAACAATTTCCGAGCAGTCAAAGAAATTAGGTCTTAACTTTATTTGCAAAAGGGCGGGGCACCTACAATTAATTTTACTGTTTGTTTCTTCAAAATATATGACTCTGATGGCGGTAAGTTAAAAAAGACACAAGCGTTTATTGGACCATATTCAAGTTTCAAGAGAAAAGTGAAGTGGTCAACTTTCATTGACGACTATTTTACAATATTTATATCGCCACTGTTACAATGTCTAATAGGCCTACTTATTAGTACTCTAACTCATATGATTTTATTTATTTATGTTCTTATATTTATCTCAATACATGAAACTAGTAAACTTAAAGGGCAATGGTTCATTAATCAATATACACGGACTTTGTAAGAACTATGGAAGTTTCCCATTTGAGTTTAATTCAATTTCTTCTAATATGGCATCATGAGATGGGTGGTTCAGATCCCGAAGCATGAGGTTGTGCTAGTCCGTAATATTCTTTATTTCTCATTTATAAACTTCAGAACCAAAAATAAACCATCAAATTACAAAAGGGTATCTTGTGTTATGGACAGATCACAGTCATTATATTCATAAACAAATGCAGGCACGGATCCAGGATTTCTCAGGGGGGGGGGATTTAAAATCATGCGAGCCAAATATCGGTACGTTATGGTTTCCAGCAGTGGTGGTTTTTTGTTTTTTTTTTTGTTTTTTTGGGGGGGGAGGGGGGGGGGGGGGTCAGAAGATAACAATCTGCATTATCACCACCACTTTTACCTGCAGGCCCCGCTGAACGTTTTTTTTTTTTAAAGTTGGTGGGGATAAAGTATTTACGTTCAGATACAGCGAAGCGTAAATTGGCGTGGGGGTCTAGGGCAAACCCCGGTGGGGAATAAGGGGTGGAACCCCCGGAAGCTTAGGGGTATGGGCATTTAATTACGGTCAAATGAGCATATTTCGATACCTTATTCATGACACTGACATGTCACTAATTGGCGTGAGGTCCAGGGGACGCAGCCCCCAGAAGCTCAGGAGTTTAAGGAATTAAATTACCGTCTGATGAGCATCCAGAGGCCCGCCTTAGAGCCCTGGGTGGGAACCAGGGGTTTTTAATTACGGTCAGCTGACCATATTTGTGACACATGCAGGTCACTCTTTTTTCTTTCTTTCTGTCTTTCTTTCTATTTCTCTTTAATATACTTTTTAAACAAAGAGGGGAGGGAGGTCAGTCCCCTGAGCCCACCGTTCTGCGGACCCTGGCATATTGGCCTCTTAATAAGCATATTTCTTGCCTGACTGTAAATTTTTGAATTTGTCATTTTCCAACAAATGCATTCACAAATTTAGTGAACTAAAAAGCGAGGAAAAATCCCGAAAAATTATGTCATTTATTAAAGCAAAATTTGTAAATCACTGGTATTGATTTAGAAATAAACCACGTTGGAAATTGTGTTGGGGTCAAATGCTCCAAGCCCCCCCCCCCCCCCCCCCCCCCCCCCCTTGCAGTACGCCAGGGTTGATCAGGTGCGTATTTGGCGCTTGGTCTCAATGACGAAAGAAGAAGCGATACAATCGCAACTTATTTTCCCTTCTTTTCCCCCTTTTCTTGTCTTCTTCCTTTTTATTTTCTTTCACTATCTTTCCTCCTTCCCCTTCCCTTCCTATCCATTCTTTCTCTCTCTCTCTCTCTCTTTCTTTCTTTATTTTGCTGAGGTGGGGGGGGGGGGAGCGGGAGGCAAGGGCATTTTGCCCCCCCCCCCCCCCGATCCACGACTGGTCGGCGATATCCCCCTTCTTTTTTTCTTCTTCTTCCTCTTTTTTTTCCTTCCCTTTATCTCCTTTTCCTTTTTTTTCTTCTTTCTCTTTCCTTCCTGCTCTCTGTTTTTTGCTGCGGGGGGGGGGGGGGGGGGGGGGGGGGGGG